>NC_142798.1:2178926-2216426 GCF_049724085.1 Artemia sp. Qi Xiang Cuo | reverse complement strand
ACTATAAAGTCTTAAAAAACGATAATACTTTAAGAATTGTTTTCATTTTACCTGAAAAGACTATGTCAACATAAAAAGAACAGAAATTAATTAAAAAAAAAATTCCACAAAAAAAGTTTTTCAAAGAAAAGTAAAGAACTCCATTAAACCAAAAATGAGCAAAAATAAAATCAAATAATCTACCAAGCGTGAAACTACCTCAAATCAGCATTGATAAATAAATGAAACCCCAAAACGAACAGAAATTACAATAAATAACCGAGTCAAACTCAAAACGAGCAGAAATTATCATAAGTTGGGCGCAAAACCCCTATGCCTTCCCAAGATTTTGCACTTTACTGAAAAAATACAAATGAATTTGCATTGTCAGTTTAATATACATATAATGATAATTATCAATAAAATGTTAATATTATTTGATTTATTAAAGTTACAAAAGTAAAAACTTTTAGATTTTTTCAGTAAAATGCAAATTTTGTTCTGGCCTTGGGAAGGCATAGGGGTTTTGCGCGCAACTTATGTTAATTTCTGCTCGTTTTGAGTTTGACTCAGTTATTTATTGTAATTCTGTTCGTTTTGGGTTACATTTATTTATCGATGCTGATTTATGGTAGTTTCACGCTTGGTAGATTATTTGATTTAATTTTTGCTCATTGTTTGTTAAATGGATTTCTTTACTTTTCTTTGAAAAACTTATTTTGCGGAAAAAGTTTTTTTTTTAAATTAATCATAACAAAGATCGAATCTAAGGGTATGGGGTTGTGACAACCTTAATAAATCACATTTCGAGAGAAGTACCTTAATTTTATTAGACTCATTTGATTTTGATTCTTGGCTACGAGAGTCCGAGGCCGAACTTCCACAATCAAAAACTTCAGGTACACTTCCATTTATCTCCAAAAGTAGGGGGCTCACATCTCCGCAATCATCTATACTTTGGTTGCTAAGATTTATTAGGTTGTGTCCAACACTAATTATTCGATCGTGCCGATCTGATGAGCTTGAATGAATTCCAATTAGGTGACAAGAAGCAGTTTTAGTATCCTGAAATTAGAAAAAAAACGAAAATTTGTACGGGCACTAATGGACAGGATTTCCTGAAGTACATTTTTTTCCTTTTTTAAAGAGGAACTTTTATTTAAAAGTCGAAACATTGCAAAGCGAACAGTCAATAAGAGTAACTATCTCAGAATATCCCTACAACCGACCATAATCTATTTAACGGAACACACGGTGGCCCCAATTCACGGAAATATTGCGGGGGGGAATGCTTTTTTTCATAATTTAAGGTTTAATGTTTTTTTTCCGATTATTTTTCCACATTCCGATTATTGTTGGTGTGAAACCAACAAAATGTATTTTTCAATGAAAATACAAAAAAAAATGTTTTTCTATACCAAAAAATAAATAAACCAAGATATAAGGCAAGAGCAAAAATCAACGGGAGGATGAGGCAAATACCCACTGCCTTCACCACCCCCCCCTCCGAATTGCACCTAATAAAAAAAACATGGAATCCCTTACAACAAATTAATTGTCACTGGAGAGAAATTCGACAGCCTACTAACAAAAAGTGGAAAAAATAACAAATACCTAGAAAATTGTTTCTTTTTACCAGTGCAAAGAAAGTCATTTCTATCTACCTCCGAAACCACATTCCTTAGGAGTGACTCCCAAATATAGAGAAATGCAAGGCAATGAGAAAAAAATCAATCTCGCCGATTCAACAGTCTTGAGCTCCTAGTACGATCAAACAGAGAAATAGAGGTTGTTGTCCTATACTTTTTGTTAAAAAGTGTGCTTAAAATCTACTGGTTAATGTTTGTGATGTATTTTCAGAAACAATTTACAATGTGCTTTATTTTCTGGGTGGACAGCAAGCCCTGCCTTTTTAAAATTCGGTTAAATAATACCCCGAGTTAACTAACGCTGAACGACAAGTCTATAAAGACAAAAAAGGCAAATATTATATAAAACCAACCAAACATAAATTGAGTGAGAGAAGACGCTGAGAGTTATTCAACAAACACAACCCTACTCGAAAATGGTAACTGAACATCTTGAAAAGCCGAGATACATAAACACATCCAAAGAAAAAAATAACTCAGAAAATATCACAAAACTCAGCAAGCATAACTCACTCATAGCTCAGCGAATATAAGTTAAAGACGTCAAGAGCAAATAATACAAAACATAGAATAGATAGAATAACACAGAATAGGAAACTAGGAACAAAGCCTAGAAAATAACATATTTTATAACATAAAATAGAATAACATACATAACAACAACAGTTGTGCTAAAGTCTTTCTAGTAGAAATAAAGTCTAAATTACTTTGAAAATCTCTTGCAATTTTGTACCAGCATTTAGGGTCATCGGGCATAAAAATAAAATTCAGAAACTGATGAGGAGGCTATTGGCATCCATCATCAGCCTGTCCAGAAACCAACTAATTGACAAGATATAACACTACATTATTGCTGAAATCAAGACGAAGATATCTAACATTGTCAAATAAAAACACAGTCATTATTTGAATTCGTTCGAAAACTGTTTAATCTGAGGTACAAAATCACAATTCAGGATTCGAATTTCGTTATTTTGCAAAACTCGAAGAGACTGGAGTTGAACGTCAAACACAATAAAAATAAATAAGGGATCACCAGTAAGACGTGTATATTACGCAGAGTGAAAAGTTGTTGATACTTAATAAGTCTAGAGCGTCTAATTCTAGGTTCACATGGTGGCGAAATTCGCTTGTCAAGGGAATTTAGTTGGCAAATTAAGCAGCTTTTGTTGCTTTGTTTTTACTTAACAACAGCAACAGCCATGTAAAATGATGGTTAGATTGTTTTCTAACCAACAGTTGTGAAAGAGACACTCCTATGTGAACCTAACAGAAAAATAAAATTGTTAGTTTACTCAAGTTACGAGTATTGCCTATGGCTGCAATTTTTTGGTTAAATGAATACAGAGTAATTATTCGGCTTATTTGTTGCTACTGAAACGTTTTGGACAATCAGAAACATATGCATAATTAAGTCTATGAGAAACAATTATGTCAGGAACAATCGACTCGAAAATAAGTTGTTTTCGCTCTCAATTTCTAGTGAATAATAGAAATATCTTTCTAGTCTTAGAAACACAAATAGCAAACAGTATGGTTGGTACCTTATACCGAAGATTCTCATGCCGCAATAGCCGAAATTATGGTTACTCATTTTTACATGGGTCGTTCAGAAGCCCACATGATCAAGCCCACCTTTTTTATCCAAGATATTTCTTCTGTTATTCTGCAACTTTATATATTCTAAAGGGTATAAAAAGACAAACGATGAGCTATAGAACAATATAAATCATTTTTCCCATTCCAATACCGATGTCGCCTCCTACCTCTGAGCCTGATACGAATTATAGCAACCTTACGGGTACTTTCCCAGTCTATTTTGTCTCCAAAAATAATATACACATGTATTACCCCTAAATCCTCACCTCCTAATGAACTATAGTACAACTGAGCCCATATAAGTCTACATTCCTAAATGAATACCCTGGCAAATACCTTGACGAGGTAGATTGTGCATGATTTCTAGAGCTGTTCCGGTGTTGTGAGATGGTTTAGGGTGATTCAGTCAGTCATAAATTCCTTCCTTCGTTCCTATTCTCAGAACGGAAACCCTGTTTACATTGCCTCATAGAGTAGTCGGGGTTATAGCCTAGTGATCGACACAGCGTTGTACTGGATTTTGCCTATCGTTTAATTCTTCTGGGCCTTGTTTGTTTTGGTGGTCTAAATGACCTAAAAATGTTATTCATTTTGGGTAGTCTCCCTACCGTATTATTAATTTTGCAGGCATGAATATAAAATTCGGAGGTGATAGGATCAGTATAGCTTGCAAAGGACTTTTGTTGATAAGAGTGCATCGCCTTGTGCTGAAAACCGTGTAGTGACTAAGATGGGCCCAGGCTTACACAAAGCCTGTATTCAACTGGAGGTCCCAGAGACTTTTTTAAGAAGCAAATTACTTAACATGATGATACTTATTAAACTAAAAGATCCCATAGATCAAATTTTGAGGAAAAGCCATGTGGTTTAAGAGGAAGAGAGGATACATCGACCAAATGCTCATTCTTAGATAAATATTGGAAAGTGTCAATCTTACAGATTATGAACAGGCATCTGAATCAGCTGATGAAAAATCTATAGTGAGTGTCCTATCCTTGTGTGGTATACCAGATGAGCATAGTAAAGTGATTAGTATCGTTGCGGCTGAGATGAGAAGAGAGGTTAGTAGCTGGTTCTGTGTGAAATTAGAAGTTAAGCAAGGTTGTGTCCTATTCCCGTTTATATGGATAATTTTGACGAACTACAGAATAGAATAGAATATATTTATTCCCTACAATAACTGGAGCTAACATGTGCATGTAATGACTAAAAAAGAGGCCAAAAAACAAGGATCAAAAACAAAAAACAAATAGCAGTACAAAAATATTAAAGCAGCATATACTGCTTCAAGGTCAATAAATTAAAATGAGTCATAAATAAAATTAATATATGTCAGAGTCAATTTTAGCAGTTAAAATAATGACCGCAAACTATGTCTTAAGGAACGCGGCAAACGCTGTAGTAGAGCATAGTGTTAAATGACTTACTTAGACTTGAATCCCCCGTCGCCTAGTGGCGTGTAGGACAGCAATGGTTGACCTCCATGTCGAGCGATCCTGAGCCAGAGACCACGACTCATTCAGGGATGGAATGGGAAGATGAAATTATCTTAGAGTTTAATTACGCGGATTGTTTGAGTATTCTAGACAGAAATGAAAGCAGAATGAATTTAATTTTGGGATGTTTTGAGAGTTCAGTGTGTAGGAATAGTTCTAAGAATTAACCTTAAGGAGACCAAGTTACTTAGGGTAGGAATAAACGCGGGTAAATAGATGACGTTACGTATCGACAAAATGAATTGCGCAGATTCACTTATCTACTTCGGTTTTATTAGCGAAGATAGAGGATGCAGCGAAGATGTAAAAGATAAAATAGCCAAGGCGCAGGGTGTTTATTTCATAGTTGAAAAAAAGTTTTGAAGGTTAGGAAGATAAATCAGCAAACTAATGGTTCGTTTACACATTGCGGAAATCCATGCGGAAATCCCTCCATTTCTGTTCCAACTATGGCTAAAATAACACTGCGTTTTAAGGCAAAAATTTCAAATTATTGCAACATCGTGACCTATGTTCTTACTCTTTTCTGACAGCTGTTGAGCAATAGAGCCAAATGACAGCGTTTTTCTTAGTTTTCTTATAAGATATAAGGTATAAGTTATAAGATCGTGTAGTTTTTGATAATCCACACTCATGGTTTTATTCATTTAAAAACCTTGTTTTAAAAACGTTTTAAAGAGGAATTGTCAAAGGGTGGTTTTAGGTATTCGTTCATCTAACCTTAAATGGAACAATCAGCTCTACGCAAAACTGGGCTCTGTTCCACTTTCTAGGGCTATAATGATGGAAAGATTAGGATGACTAGGCCACGTTTTACAGATCATACGTTGCCAAAGATTGTGCTTTTTGGCCATCCAACAGAGGCGAAAAGAAAATCAGGTTGGCCCCAAATAGGGCGAGAAGAGGTCATGCAACAGAATTTAAGGAGAATGGGAACTTCACAAGAGTTGATAAAGAGTTAAGTTTCGAAAGACTTGGGTGGAGGAAAAGGGTGCGAAGTTACATCGTCCTTAGGCAATTAGTGCTGCAATGAGTTGTTCCAGCAGTACCAATATCAATAGTTAAACTGAATTTTCCGCCCTGATTATTTGTCATTTCGACCAATAATTTTATTTAATATGAAGGTGACCACACCTAAGTATATTTAATTACGAATGAAGCGCCAAAACGTCCACAAAATACAATTTACTCCATGTAAAATAATTTCCACTGGAACAATAGAGAATTGTAATCTTTTACAACTTATGACAGTTTTTAAGGGCATTTTTTTTTAATGATAAAACCAGGGATTATCCCTCAGATCAAATAAAACATTTCATAAATCCAACAGTCCGTCGTAACGAACTGTAAGTAAGGAGTGACTAGGCTCAATAGTAACCGAAACTCTAAAAAATGAAATTTTGCCAATAGATATATAAAAATGATCGGCTTATTATGCTGATTTTAAATATACAAGTGTCATTAAGTTTTGTAATACCCATTAACGGCTACGAGCCTGAAAAAATATGCATGATTTTCAAAAAAGGGGGAAATAGGCCTACTCCTGAAAAGTGATAGAATCTAAATTCAAATCACACCATCAGCTTCGGCGTATCAGAAAACCCTGCAATACAGGGTTTCAAGCTCCTATCTGCAAAAATGTGGAATTTTGTATTTTTTGCCAGAAGAGAGATCACGGATGTGTGTTTTTTTTTGTTTTTTTTTCAGGGGTGATCGTATCGATCCAGCGGTCCTAGAATATCGTGAGAAGGCTCATTTGAACGGAAATTAAAACTTATAGTGCCCTTTTTAAGCAAACAAAAAGATTGGAGGGAAACTAGGACCCCGCCCCCCTTTTTCCCAAAATACTCCGATCAATATTTTGAGATAGCCATTTTGTTCATCATAGTTGAAATCCCAACAACTATGCCTTTGGATATAACATGACCCCTCCCCCCAAACACACAGCCCCTGGGGAAAGGTTTTAAAGTTATAAAACTTGCCTCTTGTTTACGCATGGTATTTGTTACTGGGAGGTATTCATGCATTTTCGAGTGGGGGGGGGGGCAAATTTTCTTCTGTTTTTCCACAGGGGAATTTTCCATGGAGGGGGGGGGGTTCCAGGGGGTGAGTTGTCAGGGGAAATTATATACTGGGGGAATTTGCAAGAATTTTTTATGTCTTGCTTTCTTTTTTCCGCAATTTTACGCGTGGAGTAATTAAGGGTAAATATCCTGGGTAAATTTCCACTGGGATTGTATCTTCTAGAGGATATTTCCTTGGGGAGGGTATTTCTCCGTAGATGTGGGGCCAGGTTTCCTGGCATCATTTAAAAAACGACCAGAACTTAAATGAAAAAATAAAAATTTCAACTGAAGGTAAGGAGCAACATTAAAATTTAAAACGAACAGACTCTTTACGATTCAAACTCTTCACACTAAAGTTTGAAATTTGTCCCAATTCTTTAAGAACGCCTCTAAGAACGACTTTTAGAACTGGAACATTCAAGTACGGTGAAAACAAAATTAATTATTAAACAATCTTAAAACTTAAAACGAACGGAAAATATTACGTATATGAGAGGGGTTGCCCCTCCTCAGCGCCTCGCTCTTTATGCTAAAGTTTGAATTGTGTCCCAATTCTATAAGAACGACTCCTGAAACATAAGGGTTGTTCAATTAGAACAATAAAAAGCTGTATTTAAAGTTTTAAAAAACTTTAGCGTAAAGAGCGATATCTGCAAAACCATATTTTTGCAGATTGGAGCTTGAAATCTCTACAGTAGGGTTCTCTGATACGCTATATCTGATGGTGTGATTTTCATTAAGATTCTATGACTTTTAAGGGGTGTTTTCCCTTTTTTCAATAATTACAAATTTTCTCAGGCACGTAACTTTTGATGGGTAAGACAAAACTTGATCAAACTTATATATTTGAAATCAGCATAAAAATGCGATTCTTTTGATGTATTTACTGGTATCAAAATTCCGTTTTTTAGAGTTTCGGTTACTATTGAGCCGGCTCGCTACTTACTTACAGTTTGTTACTACGAACTGTTTGATAAATAAGAAAAACTAAAAAAAAAAATGCAAAAGTGGGTAAACCACGTGTAAATACATAAGAAATTATAGTGACAATTATAAAAAACTTGATATTCAGATGAGACTGGGCCCAAAACTGCAGTCATCCCCAGTATACTGGCCTCTTCTGCCATATTTAGCCTTAAGACGATATGATATCTTAAAGAATCGCCCTATCTCGTCCATAATAAAGTTTAGGAGATTGTATGGCCAAACTATTTAGAATTGATTGGGCGGATTGGCCATAACTTGCGATTGGCCATTGGGCGGATTGGCCATAAATTCGGATAAGAGATCTGAATAAACGACGGAAGACTCAAAGCCGATACCAACTTTCTCGCAAATCTTAGAAAAACCCCTAAAACTATCCCGCTTTGTGTCGGGGATAGGGATGTACAGATTTAATGAAACTTACATAATTAGAAAGTGTGAGTTTTCTTTTTTCGATTAAACAGAGTAGGACGTTCTTATTATAGTTTAGAAAAGGGCAGTCCCTAGAAATATTCTAGCATACCTGCTAGGTAAACGCTAAAAAGACTGTTCAAAGAAAATATCATTTGACGGCTTTGGGAGTTGCCTGTGGTGCTACGCGCTTTGGTTGAAGGCCTTGCCGACACAGGGGACGTATTACTTATGCTGTAGATGCATTGAATAGACAGCTCTTTGCTTAACAGTTAGTAAAAGATTATGTTTTAATTTATTTTAAACTAGCGTCTCGTTTGCTTATCCGTTCACTCATGCAAGATCCCCTACCAGATTTTACCAAAATTCATAAAAGTTTCATTACAGTAATTGGGCATCTTTGGAAGTTCCCGGTAGTGCTTGGAAAATTTGCTAATGAGCCCTTTGTCTTTGAGACAGTCAGCTGACTTTGAGATTCAAAAAAATTATTTTTAAGGCATTGAGTGGCCATAATGCAAAAATTGTCCAGCCACACCTAGAATAACGGATTTTTCAATATATGACTTCTAATATTTGTAATTCAAACTATTCGAAGCATGGATATGATCAATCAGTTTATGTTGCCAAACTACAACGATAGAACAACACGTGACAACAGAAATTTCTCCTCTGTATTTCGCTCATAATTGTCTCTCGAAATATTAATATTCTGTTTAATTCCAGTTCAACTGAATTACAGTCATTAGGACTAATTATCAACGCATTAGACAACTGAACTGAAAAACCTGACTTAATAGATAAACAGAAACCAACTATGAAATGAGCATTATTCGAGCTAGAGGCTAGAGGTGAGACAATTATATTCATCTAATCTGGATGCTAGGATGAAGATGATTAACAAATAAATTTCATATTCTTATTCTGAACAATCTGACAGGTTTAAACTGAAAATAGAACGTACTTTATTCCAAATGATGAAAAAGTGAGAAACTTACAATAAAAAAAATGGGAGCTTCGAGTTGGGAGTGGGTATTTTTCTCAGATACTCACTTTTGTGTAAACATATGCCTGTCATCTAACCGACTCTTTGGCTAGTATCTTAATAACACACACTAACGTATTAATCTTATTTCATAAAATGTATCATAATTATATATTCACGAATATACACAATTTTAAACATACCTGAATAATAGTTTCAACCATTGGACAACGCCCCTTTGGTAAAATGGGTCGTAAGCTATTTCTGAGGGAGGACGCTGGTTTTTTAGGCTGAAAAGAAAGGTAGAGTAAGTTAAAAAGGAATATTGAGTTGAAAAGGCTAAAGATGTTTTAATTATTTATTAACACTACAAGTGCATTTAGCACACCATACTAAAAAACACTAAATTACTAGATATTAAATCTAAGTAAAATTGCATCAAAAAGCCAAAAATGGTTTAGATATACTACAGGCGGCATATGCACGACTGGCTATTTAAAAACCAATGATGGCCCAAAAAAATAATGGTACCTTTGTGTAGAATACATGCAATTGACTGTTTTTGAACGATAGCAAAGAGATGCAGAAGAAGGAGTCCAGAAAAGAGCAGTTAGAACCATCCTTGGAGAGAAATTTGCTGATAACAAATCTACTCTTGAGTCTTTACAGCCACAGAGAACACCACTTTCTGCTGATAATGCGTTTCAGGTCATTTATTCTTGCTAGTCCAAAGCACAGACACCTTATATCTCCTCCTCCCAACTCGGTAGTTAACAAAGGAAAAAGAACTAATTAATGTTAGTATTACGCGAAACTAGTGGTTTGACAATTCTTTTGTACTGCTTTTTACGAGTACCTTTAATAAAATGCTTTAAGACTGGGATTAAAAGACAGTGGCATTCAGTTTGAGATTTTTATTCAAAATCTAAAGCTGTTTTGAAATAAATGGTTGTAATTCTTATAGTCTTAATATTTAATTACTTCTCTAATATGAACTAGGGAAGTCTATTGTAAATCATCGTTTGCACTAGTAATTCGGGATAAAAGTAAGTTTGGACTAGACTAACCAATTTTTTTTTTCACTTTATTCTTCTTCTTTTTTTTCACTTTATTCTTAATTTTTTTTTTTTCACCTTACCAAATGCAAACAGCAACATTCCTAAAGAGGTGCTTCTTGGACGAATGTCAAAATCTAGGAGAAAAATACAGAATTCTGAATTGAAATAGATCAACCATAGAGAGTAAATCATTGATCTTGGCTTTTTGCTTGTTTAATAATTATATTAATCGTTACCTACATCAAAGCTTTGCTAAGCTAGGAATTTTTCTGAGGCCCAGAAGAGGCTAGAATTCTGGAATGGGAAAAGGCTATAACTATAAAAACAAAAATGTATAGTACTAATATGAATTTTCAGTTCAGAATATATCTTTATGGTTACTTGCATCCTACTAAAAGACTGCATAATTGATTTTCATTTACAATTTCACTGGGACTGAAATTGTAAGTGACAGGTCCGTTTAGTTTGCAATTTTTTATCGAAGGCTACGAAAGCTGTTTTGAAACCAATGATCCTAGATTTTTGCATCAGAGTAATAAAATAAATCAAAAATTTTAGCAGTAGCCAAATACATAACAAATATAGAAGCAGAACATCCTCAAAAGATATTCAGTTACGCAACATTGTTGCGCAACCACTTATACAATATTATCTTATAATACTTTAATTTTCAGGTAGACGAATTTTATTTATAAGTATTTATTGAAGTTTTCAGTAGATAGCATAAGGTGTATTAGGCCAACCAAAGCAAAAACACATGGATATCGATTAATAAAGCGGAATTTGAAGTCTATAACTTTCTCAGATCTTTGAATACTACATTATTTTTAATGTTGGCTCAAGGGATGCAATATTCAGTAGGGGGTCTCTAGTTTTCTGGGATCACATCGTCAATTTAACATCTTAAATACAGCGAAAATCTTAAATACATTTTTTATTTCAAAAATATATATGTTTTTGTTAAGTATATTTGTATATTTGTTATATTAGAAAAAAAACGCCTTGTTAGTGAAAGAATTTTTTTACAGTGAAAATACCAAGGACATCAAAGTAAAACATTTTTTCCCCTGGACGCATCTCAGGTCTACTAATTCCTGAAAACACTGTTTTCTAAGATTTCCCATTGGTTTCTTTCATAATTATGAAATATTTAGGGCAATGCCACATCATTGTCACTGTTGCCACATTGAACTGTCAACATAAATAAAGCAAAACTAATCAGTTAAAATTTTAAAATGCTTTTTGTCTATAACGATAAAATAAAAGTTCAAAATAGGGATAAAATCCTTTTTAATAGACAGTGTATAATAAATTTCACAAAAAATACCAGATATTTCGGTCACATATACAGTGACCGTCATCAGTAGTAAAACTTAACTAAAACAATTTTAAACAAAAGTTTAAATACTAAAACAAATAAAACTACATATTGTTTAAATCTCTAATTCTTTTCAAAGCAAAGGCGGAAGCTAGCCTCTTTGACCTTCTTGGATTCGGTTCATTAGCGTTCAATGATATAAAATTTGGACAAAGGTCAACTACATTTGGTGAATTGAACTTTACTATGTCAGATTTTAATAAATTATCACAGATAGAGTTCAGCCCATTTTAACCTGTAACCCGATTCAAAGCAATGTTCTTGAATAAGATTTTTTTATTTCAAGAGTTTCACAAAAATTTTGCTTTAAACCCCGATCCCTAGAAATCAATAAAAAATTCTCGAAAAAAATAAACTGTCATTTAGAATTGTGAATAAATTCCAAAAAGGCTGAAGTAAATTCTGCAGACTAAGAACCTTTCTTTGAGTCTAAAACAAAGTCGTCCTTGGCCTACATCAATCTCATTTTCCAATTTTGTCCAGTTAATCACATACATTAGCTTCCGCAAGTACGTGGGATCTGATAAACCCCACTTTGTTGCCCCAATGAAGTTAGATCCTTTCCAGAATTTGGAAAACTACCCAAAGTATAATTATTTTTTAAAGCTACCCTTAGACCATTGCTTTTTAAAATTCTCTTAAGTTTTTCACTTAACCCGGGTACATATGGTAAGGAACAAAAAACGTCCTTCTCCCAAGTTGTCTCCAAGACTTCCTTAGAAATCTCTAGAAACCTTTTTCTTCTTTTTGAAAAAGTCTGGTTAATTAACCATTATGGATACATGTTGCTTATTAGTATTTTCCATAGAAAAAACAACTCCTCCTCAACAAATTTTGGAGAGCAAATACTAAAGATCCCATCAGTTATAGAAATGATCAAACCAATTTTTACTTGGAGAGCGTGACCGGAACTATAAGACAAAAATCTATTGTTATTTGTCGGTTTTCTGTAAATTTTAAGATCAAGACTATTTTGATTTTTCTAAAGAAGAACATCAAGAAAAGGAAGTTTCCCATTCTCTTCCAATTCAACAGTAAACTTTAAACCCCCCCCCCCCAAACAATTAAGATGTTCCAAAAATGTCTATACAAATTCAAAGCTTAAGTGCTGATTTCCACAGAACAACTACACTGTCAAAGAAAAGCTACGTCCTCCTGGGTTGTTTTGGTTCCATATGTTTTAAGCTTATTTTTACGGATTTTTTACCTATGTTTTTTTTTCACTTTGTACCCGCTAGGTCTACTACCAAAAACTCCATAGCTCTAGAGAAAGGTATTTTGCATTAAAAATTCAGTTGCCAATTTTTACTATTTTTAAGGGTAAATATGGTTGCAGCCTATAAGTTTTCGCTTAACAAATTAGAACAATTAGGTCATTTCACTGTCCTTGGCACTTCAAGCAGCCTAAAACACTTGCACGGGTATATGTTTATTCTGTCTCTCATCTGTTACTGATTTGGCCAACAGCCAATATGTGCCAAAAGATTTTCAATCAACTTTGGGGTACTGAAGGTTACTAGTCTCCTTCCAAAACTCTTTTTCTGCACAGAGCATTTCCTCCCCCTCCTCCTAGCCTATGTCATTGAACCAATTTATGCACTTAATTGCAAATGTTAACCAGTTTTCCTGTGTTAACTCCGCCCGAAGATATTCGTTCGATCCTCTTTAGCTAGTCCCAAACCTGAAAAAGCCTGTTTTGATCAGTTAAACTTAATCCCTATATTCCCCGAAACTTTTATTTTAATGTTTAGTTTTAGTAGCAGTAGTAGTAGTAGTAACAGTAGTAGAAGTAGTAATAGTAGTACTAGCAGTAGAAGTAGTATTAGTATGCAAATATTATGTTTTGGTTAGTTCAACATCCCACATATATTCAACTATTCTCTTCAACTATTCAAGATTGAACTTGACGTAATCGACGTCTTGGAAGTAAGATGGAAAGGCTGTGGCGAGAAGAAAATCAGTGTTGACCATATGACGTTTAAGGTTCTATACAACATAAAATAGGAGTGACTTTGCCTGAGCTGCAGCAATATTAGGTCCAAAACGTAAAGACGCCCTGTGCTCATGGAAACCAGTCATTGAAAGAACTTTATATACAATAGCTGCTTCTAATCGCACCATATTGTCGTTGATCGTGTGATATGCACCAATAAATGATGCAGACGACGCCATTAAAGACGCCATTAAATTTCAATCAGTGATCGATTCTACCCCCTCCACGACGTCACCTGTGTTGCAGGAAGCCTTAATTCAATAGTTGGCCAAGATAGATTCTGCTGTACTGAAGTGATAGGACATCACAGACTTGGACAGTATAAACAAAAACGGTGTTCGTCTTGTCAGCTTTAGTACGGGGAACGATCTACTGATCGGTGGTACGCTCTTTCAACATAAAAACAACCGTAAATACGCTTGGACATTCCCGGATAAAACCCCCAAAAATCAAATCAACCTTTTCCTGATCCATCAGAGATGGCGAACGAGCTTAAAAGACGTTCGAAGTTTCAGAAGTGCCGACGTGGGTTCAAACCACGAACTAGTAGTCACCAAACTGGAGTTGAAACTAAAGTTATATAATAGGAAACAGAAGAAGCACATACTCAGAAGTTTTGACACAGACAAGCTAAGTGACAAGGAAGTCCGATCTACGACTGGTATTAAACTGTCCAATAAATTCAAAGCCCTTGACGACCTCCCAGAAGACGTCGAGGAAGCCTAGCAGACGATTCACAGAAACTACGTGGATACAGCCGAAGAAACCCTCGGATTTGGAAAACCGGTTAAGCAGCAGTGGATATCCACAAAGACCTAGGAACTTACAGCGAATCGCAATTATAAAAAAAAAGTAAAGAAAAGGGCCCGGATTGACAGACGGCAATATATGAATAAAAGGCTAGGCAAGCCAAAGTGCACCTGTAGTTCTGCCTGCTATACCAGACCAACTTATCTTTAATCTGGGCATCAGTGACGACAAGCCGAGAGCCGACGAGATACTAAAAAATGCAGATACTCAGCAGCTACAAAACTAAAAAATGAGAAGGCTCCCAGTACAGACAGCATTTCAACGGAAATGAGCAAGTCCAGCCTGAGACGAACCTTGGCTATCTGGCTATCCTTCTTCTCACTCCTGTGGCAGACTGAAACCTTTCTCAAAGAATGGTGAATAGAAACTATAGTCAAACTCTTCAGGAAAGGAGATGCAAAGGAATACGGCAACTACAGAGGCATCAATCTTATCTCAATCCCAGGGAAGCTTTTCTCGACCATAATACTAGGAAGATTAAAAACTGCCTTAAACACCATTTGCGTGAAGAAAACGTGGATTCTGGCCAACGATCCTGTGCCAACCTTATCTGTACTCTGCAGACGATGATAGAGGAATCTAATGAATGGGGACTATTGGGGTGTAAGTACGGGTGTCACCACTTATTGATGCAAAAATGGCGCAAAAAGGTTGCTATGCCACTTACTCGAAGGGGAGAACCCCTTGTCGGCCCAAATGTTAGTTGGATTCCCGCTCTTACCCCAACGGTTCCGTAAATATCGGGTTTGGTACTACCCTATTTACAGTATACCCTGTCCCAGGGTATAATAACGCGATCGAGTGGTCAAATGGCCACTTTCTAAAGCCAAATGTACCCTCCTTGGATTACGACTAGAAAATCTCTTAACTCTCTTCTTGGAGGTAACAAACCTCTCTGTCAATATGATACTGTCGGCATCTCATAGCTCTATTCCTACCCTGCCTGGATTACGGAAACTAGTACCCAGTTTGTAGAAAATACCTTACTTGTATTTTTCCAAAAGGGTCACAATAATTTCATATAAATGTTTATCCCCGAACGGGGTCTAAGCGCGCACTAAAAAATAATAATAATCTTTACAGCACTGTTCGTAGGGATGGACCTCCGCTTGGCCCAGCCAATCAGCTACATCCCCATTCAAACCCAATTCTACCTCTTAGATTTATCTTTCAATGACTCCCAAACCAGGAAGTACCAAAAATAGAACTTACTTCAAGCTTACTTATTGCGACACCTCTAACTTAGCAACGAGAATTTAACCGGTCTTTTGAAATTATACTATAAACATATGTAATTAAGAAAACGAAAACAGGTCATTTATCTGAAAGGAAAAAAAACAGGGGTGGAACCCCAACACCTCCCCCCGCAAGATAAATGACCGCCCACCTATTACCTTGGTCAAACATTACGGAAATAAGCCCAAAGCTTCAACTTCACAAAATCCATTTCCCTTCTCTCTTCCACCAGTGTCTTTGTTACTTCTTCCATCGCTTGTCACCGGAATGGTCGTCCTTGACAAGTTTCTAATGTAGGACTACCATGGTCTAAATCGTATAGCCTCCGCAATAGGTTTTGAAAGTTGAAGTCCCCAAGATTCGTAGACAATAATTGAGCGTAGCACAATCAAAAACAAACATTTTCTCGCTCTCACGAATTTACATTTGAGAGGAGGAGAGAATCAGTTTCTGGCACATATGATGATGCCAGCCATCGTGAAAAATTGGCTGCACTAGCCTCTTAATTTCTCTCTGTGGAAACAACCCCACATATCAATAAAAAAATAAATTGCCCCTTGGCATAATTTCAAATAATCTAAGGCCGAAAATGCAAAGGCCTGTGAAAACGATAAGGGTACTGGAAATGAAGTAAAATTTTTCGCGAACCATGAATCACCTTTTTTCAGGGTTCCCTCCCCTGGGATAATTAACTTAAGAATATACGTTGATGCTAATTGAAAATGAAACTTAGATACATCTCCCACTGAATACAATTTGCCGGAAATAATTGTCGGCTCCCATGAAGAATAACAGCTACGAATAGGATTACTGGACAAAGGTTGGGGCGAAATATGAAGTGACTGGGAGAGAGTATCCACCAAGGACTCCTGATCAGAGAGGCAAAATCTCGTTAACAGGGGTCACAACTAATCCGCCAGTTGTGCATTGAGAAAAAGGGTTATCTTCCACGACTTCCTGCAGGGGATCTTGCACAAGGGATTCCTCCCCTCATAAAAAAACAATCCCTCTTTTGAGTTGATCAGAACAACATCGGATTCCTTTCCAATTTTTCCCAATCTAATTCGAAATTCAATATCTCCCGACTTTCCCCCAACCTGTTGTAGGTCGTTTATCTTTATTTTGTAACTATCTTGTTTTATTGTCCATTGATCTTTGACCTCTTTTTCCCCCTATTATTTATGTTATCAAGGCACAGCCCATCCAACATTTTATTTTTCTCCCTATTATTTATGTTTTCAAGGCACAGCCCATCCAACATTTTTTTTTTTTTTTAATTTCCATATAACTTTATTCCAATCGGGACATGCCGTCAGCGTTCGCGTTATCTGTCCCCGGTCTTGATTTTATTTCGAACTCGTATTCTTGTAGGCACAGGGCCCATCGTGCCAATCTTCGGTTATCTGGCTTCATTATATTTAGCCATTTCAATGGGTTGGGATCTGTCACTAATGTAAATTTTCGTCCATATACATAATAGTCGAGTTTTTTGACTGCGTATATTATAGCAAGACATTGTTTTTCAATCATGCAATAGTTCCGTTCTTCTTGGAAAAGTTTATTGGTCTAAGTGTAATTGAGTGTTCCACATCCTCAAAAATTTTCAGATAAAACTGCCAGTAATTTATAGTCTGAAATTCCAGTTTGTAGCACAAATGGTGATGAGGAATCAGGATTTCTCAGTATCCTTTCGCTACAAAGAGCATCTTTCAGTGTATTAAATGCATTTTGTTCAATTTCTGACCATTTAACGGGGTCTACGGCCCCCTTCCTTGTTAACTCCGGTGTAGCAATCATTGCAAAATTTGGTATGAATTTTTGATAATATCCTGCCAACCCCAAAAATGACCGAACTTTTTTCTTTGTATTTGGGACTGCTGCGCTTTTAATTTTTTCTGTATTTTCTCTTAATGAGGTTATAATTCCGTTCCCTATTTTGTGTCCCAGGTATTCTGTCTCTGACTGTACCAATTTACATTTTTCTACATTCAGGGTTAATCCTGCTCTCCTCAGCCTGGTCAATACTTGTTCCATATGAGTTATATGTTCATTGAACGAGTTTGAAAATACTATAATGTCATCCAAGTAGGCTTTTGTATATGGTAATGATTTTAAGATACAATCTAATAGTCTTTGGAATGTTGCTGGTGCCCCTTTTAGTCCAAAAGGCATATACCTAAACTGGTATAACCCAAAAGGCGTAATAAAAGCTGTTTTTGCTGAAACTTCAGGTTGCATCTTTACTTGCCAATATCCCCTTCTCAAATCTAAAATTGATATAAATTTTGCGGAGCCAACTGACTCTAGAATTTCAGCCATTCTTGGTATTGGGTACGCGTCTGATTCGGAAATATTATTCAGTTTTTTACAATCCACGTAAAACCGAATGAAGCCATCCTTGTTTAAGACTAAAACAAATGGCGCCGATTGCTTTTAGGTGAATGGCTGTAAAACCCCTAAATCAATTATATATTTTCTTCCAGGTTTTGCGTACATTGTTTTAGATTCCAATGTTCTCTATTGTCAGTACTTTAACAGTTTGTTGTTTTTACTGGTATTTTATGTACCACATTTTTTGTTTTTCCGATTCGGTCTGTTAGTACATCTGAAAATCCCATGAACAATTGATTTGATAGGTATTTCTGAGCTTGGCTCATATGTGTATCTGACGAAACTCTTTCAATGGGATTTATATGTGTTTCTGCTGGGTCTTTTGGATCAAAAGGGGCACTTTCTTGGTCATTTTCTGAGGTTAAAATCAAGAGGCCGCGCTCCTATGAAACTTTGAGGTTTCCCTTCTCATTTTGCTTATTAAATTTCCACAATAAATTCACATGGTGAGCTTCTTCCCTTTTCTTTGCTCCATCTAATTGTATCATATAATTTACATCATTCATTTTCTTTTTCACCTTAAATGGTCCTTTCTATCTTACTTCCAATTTATTATTTCCGTCCGGTAGCAATATGAGGACTTCATTGCCTTCCGTGAATTCGCGCATTCGGGCGGATTTATCGTACCATGTTTTTGTTTTCTCTGCGTATTCCCCCTATGCTTGCTTTGCGATTCCAAGGTATTTATGCATCTTTTATCGCAGTGATAGTAAGTGGGTTATCACTGTTTCTTCATTTTTCTCCTTGTTCTCCCATGATTCCTTTAAAATATTTAACACCCCCCTCGGGTTTGTCCCATATAGTAATTCAAATGGCGAGAACCCTGTAGCTTCGTGTGGAGTTTCTCTGTATGCAAAAAGGACATAAGGAAGCATCTTGTCCCATTGGTTTACATCATCTCTTACAAAACGTCTCAACATACTAATTCGGGTTCTGTTAAATCCTTCTGTCACTCCATTTGCCTGAGGATGGAATGGAGTAGTTAACACTTGCTTAGTGCCAAGAATTTCGTATAATTTTCGAATGTATGTCAATATGAAATTGGTTCCTTTATCTGTTAAAATTTCCTTCGGGATTCCGTGACGTAAGACATATTTTGTTAGTTCTTCTGTGATTTTTGGTAATTCCACTCTCCATATTGGGATAGCTTCTGAGGATCTCAGAGCCAGATCATTAATAACTTGAATGAATCTCTTTCCTGTACGAGGTTCGAGGATTGGGCCTACAATGTTTATTGAAATTCTCTCAAACGATCTGCCAAAAATTGGCGTTTTTTTTCATTGGAACTTTTTCATTTGTTTTTTGTATGCGACTAATTGACAATCTTTGCATCTTCTACAAAAGATGATAATATCCCTTCTTAATCCTTTCCACCAAAAACGCTGCAAGACTCTATCTCTTGTTCTTTGGGATCCCATGTGTCCCCCCGTTGGTCTTGAGTGAGACAATTTTATTGCCGCTTTTTTCAGTTCATGCGGTACCAAAAGTTGTAAGTTTCTAGGGTTCTTCCCAGTCTCTATTATTTAGTAAAGCAGATATCCATTACTGGAAAACTGTTTAGACTGTGGATTCTTTTGATTCGTTAATGCTAGTTTTGTTTTTCTGCAATCTCTATCATTTATTTGTAATTCTGTCAATTTTTCGGTGGTTACCCCGAGTATTTCTGTTAGTTCATCTTTGGTTTCCTCTTCTTCTCTTTCAATGGTCAATAATTTCTCTTGTTTATGGTTATATTCCTTTTTGTCTGCCCTTTTTTGGCTTTTCGGTTTTTTTAGTTTCGCATTTTTTATGAACATCTCGTCGTTAAATTGAAATGGGTTTTGTATATTCTGATCATCATTTTCCTTAGAGAGCGGCACAGCCTCCCCTTTATTTTTTTGTTGACTTCGTGTCACCGCATTTACTCTTTTTATCATTGAGGTTGCTTTTAGTGCAAGAAAGTTTTCGATATTTCCGAAATCTCCCCCTAATAAAACGTCAACTGTAAGAGTAGGTATAACCCCTACTTTTAATTCCTTTTAACCCGTATTTCCCTTTTTATTGGCTCTTTCTATTATGACCTTAGCTGTCTTACACTTATGTTCTTCTCCTTAGTAGCATAGCGATGCCAACATCATTTTTTTAATTTATGTCGGTTTTCTTTATCAAGTCTTCCCGTACAAAGGTTTGGTCACTGCAGGAATCAATAGCTATTTCTACCTATTTACCATTTAGTTCGCCACATACTTTGTGTGATTCTGCAAATGAGCAAGTTTTCATATTCTCAGGGCTTTTAACCCACGCAGTTCTCTCATACATTTGAGACTTTTTCAAATTCTCTCGGGATCGACCGTTTTTTGGATTGTCCTGTCTTCCGTTTGCCCCATCGTCCCTTGTTCAAAAATTATTTTCGTAATTTTTTTTCGCGCTATGGCAATCTGAGGCATAATGTCCTTGTTTATTATAGTTATAATAGGGGAACGCCATACTGTTTCTGTTTTCGGTTGTTTTTTCTACCGTCTTTATTTGGGTAATTTAGGCTATAGTGGCCACTTAAGTGACAGCGGTAGCTTATTACTTATCCTTGCGTTTCTCATATTTGGCTAGCTTTCTTTTTATTTTCTGTGTACGGTATACTTTCCTACCATTTCCTCCTAACCTTGTTCTTTGTGGGAATGCCTCCCTCCTAATTTCAGTGTGCCTGTCTGCTAATTCGGACATTTTTTCAATTGTTTGTGGGTTTTTCTCTTTTAGGTACATTT
The DNA here is from genome assembly GCF_049724085.1 of Artemia sp. Qi Xiang Cuo. Taxonomy (NCBI): domain Eukaryota; kingdom Metazoa; phylum Arthropoda; class Branchiopoda; order Anostraca; family Artemiidae; genus Artemia; species Artemia sp. Qi Xiang Cuo. The sequence goes on along the minus strand of NC_142798.1, from coordinate 2,195,653 downwards.
TCATACTTGGATGGGTATTTTCTAAGAATTGTTCTATTACTATTTTATTTATCACTTCCGTCAATTTTTCTTTTATCTCTTCCGGCTCTTCATACATTCTATAATTTTCTAACTCTAGCGATTTTAAACACATATCTTTCAATTTGTACCCGAATTATTTATAAGTTGCTTATAAAGAATTGTACATACTCTTCGTAGACTTCAAGAAAGCGTTTGATTCTGTGCATCGTCAAACTCTGTGGAGTCTTACGGTTCTACGGCATTCCCGAGAAGCTAGTCCTTCTAAAAGTTGTCATGTACGAAAAAACAGAATACCGTGTTAAAACCTGTGATAGCAGCACGCTCTACTTCAAAGTGATGACTGGCGACAAGGAAGGCTGTGTCCTGTAACTTTTTCTCTTTGTCCTAGTTGTAGACTAAATCTTTAGACAAATAAACAGACATGGCATCCGAACTGTAGGAAAGTTTCTTTGTCCATTTTGCTGATGAAGCTGGGCCAATAGAAGCCAACAAGCAAAACGTTCAAATATTCCTGAATAAACTCGCGAAGAAAGCTAAACGGTTCGACTACGCATCAACAATCCAAAGACAAAAGCTACGTCAATTAGCAGTTAACCCATAGGAATCCAGCTAGGAGATAAAGAGGTCAAACAGGTGACAGACTTCAAGTACTTAGGTAGTACAGTAACTTCCAGTGGCAATTCTGAAAAATAATTACTCACCAGAATAGCCCTAGCCAATGCAGCATTTCAGAGACTTTTACCAGTTTGGAAATCCGTATACTCACAGAAGCTGAAATTCAGACTGTTCCAGAGCAATTTTTGTCTGTTCTGATTTACTCCATGGAATGCCTAAAGCTAACCGCGGAAAGGGAGAAACGTCTTACTGTCTTTGAAAATAACTGTCTTTGCCGGATCCTAAGGGTCAGCTGGAGAGACCATGTCAGCAACGACAAGATCCGTACTCGCACAGGCCAACCAGACAACGCCTCCATTGTGAGACAACGAAGATGACGATAACTTCAACGTATTCTCTGTATGCCAGATCATAGACTTCCTAAAACTCTCCTCCACTGGCGATCAGAATGCGCCCATCAACAAGTAAGACCAAAGAACACCCTCCATAGGCCATAAGAACATGACAGAAGAGCCATCCAGACGAGTCTCATCCCAAAATAGGAAGATGGCACTGGAGGAACTAAGATCTAGGGGTAAAATGTTTTGGTTTGTACACAATTTGCTAGATAAGAAAGTGATCTTTGTAAGAAATAGCCTACATCTTTAAAATATGATGGCATAATGATGATAAATTAACTTATGATTTGTTTTTTTTTTCTTTTTTCGGGGTACGGGAGGGTATGCTAATTTCTGTTGTTGGTATTTCAGTTTATTACATAGTAAAAGTGTTGCTCATTCAGGTGCGTCATGATTATCCCCCAACATGGTAAATTTACTGATTGTATTTTATTCCCATTTTGGGGGTAGTGTGAGTCCTTTTCATGAGACAAAATAATTCCTGCAATGATGAATTCGCTTCCATAAAACTGGTCAATAGTAGGCCTGTCATTACCAAAGAAACGAAAGTTCAGAAAACAGGAAACAATGACCTGCAGAAGAACCCTGGCTATGGTTCTTGGAAAAAAAAATGCCCTAGTACGGTACTGGTAAATTTAAAGCTTTAAATAGAACCCTCACACTTAGTTGCATTTAATTTACCCTTTAATCTACTTTATATTTTTGTAACAAAGCCTTTTTTAAACTTGGGCATTATGATCTATTTACTATTTGTTGATCCACATCCAAGGTTACAAGCAACTATTGAAGAATGGAAAGAATTGCCAATATTTGCTCATATGAAAGGAAGCATGTAATGAAATTACCTTGGCAGTTTGTTTCAGAGGTCGGGCATTACTGCTGGGATGAGAAAATGGTGTTAGTAATGCCACAGCTTGACTAGGACTTCGACTTGCAGCTACACCATGTACTACAGGTTTATCAATTTGAGCTACTGTTAATAGCCCGTTTCCATTTCCGGACCTTTGGTACACTGGATCTTTTAGATCTAAGAAAGAGAAAAAAAACTCATCTAATAACAGTTTGAGATGTTTGGGGTTGCTTCTGCTTTATAAGTAATGAAAATGGCAGTAATTTTCCTATTTCAATCAGTTTTACTCCCTTACCTTATAACACACCTCTCAGTTTTTGTCTTAGACCATACACCTACGATTATTTTAGCTATATGACATATAGCATGAGCTTTAATGCCTCTGCAGCTAGGTGCTGGAATATTAGATTCAACAACATCAGAAGATCTTTTGTTTCTTCACCCCCCTCCTCCAGTATTCTACAGACTATTCCCTCTACCAGAATCGAATTGTCCCATAGTTTTGAAACATCTGTACTTTAATGTCAAATTGTATTACATTCACAAATGCACACAGTCAATGCTTTTGGGGCAGGGGGCATCGGAATATTCATATTAGGAGGTGGGTGTTACCTCGCCCATTTGGTCACAGCATACATGGGATGAATTTAGGGAGAGCAAACATACAACTACAAAACAAAAAACCATGTTCTCTACAATGTGGCTACACGTTTTTTCCATACTAAAATGTCCTATAAAGGGTATAGACCATGAAGTGTTTTCTACCAAAAGATTTCTTAGCTCCTAAATTTCAGACAAAATTTTAATCTTCAAACTTATGGATATAAATCTAGGATAAATCAAACAGAAAACTTCGAAAGACTTATGGTATGCATGCAAAAATAAAAACGGCAGCGTGATAAGTATTGCTGAGGAAGGCTCTTACCCCATATATTTCTTATTACATATATATCTTATGTCTTATTTCTTATTACATTGGAAGTTTTTTAACAAAACTGAATACCTTGCTGTCCACAGACAGTTCTTAAGATATTGTAAATTGGTCCTTGGTCTTCCCCTTTGGTTTAGGAATACTTACATCACTAGAAAATACAGAGTTTTTATATTGCTGTGAAACTGTAAAAGCTCTTGTTAATATTCCAAAATCATAGAGAACATATCATTGATTTCCTCCTAATTATGGCTTTATCTAATTGGTATTCAGCATTGGTATTTTCACTTTTTAATTTTCCAGTTGTGGTTTCGTTTGAATGTTATATAAATTCATCTTTTGATGTTCCAAACTTCTTATGTTGTATTGTTTGTTTGTGTATTTTCTTTTTTCCTTTATTTCCTACTTGGTGCATTTTTAATGTTTATAAAGAGGATGAAAATAAAATTAATATTATCATTATAAACCACCAATTTCATCTACTGAGTCACATTCTCAGTAGGGGCCCTCCCCAGGCCACTCAGCGCGTTCCCAGGTGGTGGATAGGGGAATGTCCTACAGATATGTAGGGTACCTCCATAAAGGGAGGCGCAGACAATGGGGAGACCTAGCCCCTGGGGATCCATAATTGAAACTGGGGTACCCTCGCCTGGGGGTCATAAATACAGGCGGAGGAGGAAGAAGCTCTGACGCACACTGAGCAGGGCCCACCAGCGTGTGGACACGTCCCGCTAGTTACAAAAAATTTCCAGCAATGGGTTAAATTGTATGGTACTGCAGGATACCATCGTCGGAGGATCCTCTTCAGGAGGGCAATTGCGAAAGGGCGGAAGATCCAGAATTGGACAACGCCATCTGCAAGTTGACGGAGAGGAGTGGCTTGCCGCCGTCAATGAATCAGCCAAGAAACCATATCTTTTCAAAATATGAACACAGGCTCAAAAGATCAAAGTAGAAGTGCTACCGCGTCTGGGGAAACCGACGACCTTTGCGATTTGATGCTAATAAAGAATGTGAATAATTATAATGAATTTGCTACCACGTACGGGGAAGCCGACGACCATCATAGGCCTAGGACGACTCCCAGGCGGATGAGAATTTAATATCGGCGTAAAACACTCTCAATATTGGTACACTAAATACACGGACTTTAGCTAAACCTAGCAAAATTGATCTGGTGTTGAAAGAGATTGATAGATACAAGTGGGATATAGTCGGAATGTCTGAAACGCACCTTCCTCAAATCGGAGATGAAAACATCCTTGGAACCACTTTCTTACTGTCGGGACGTAGTGATGGTGTTCATCGGCAGGGTGTCAGCTTCATCCTCTCTCGGGCCGCCAAAAGGTCATTAATGCCCTTCACTCCTGTATCGGAAAGAATAGCGGCCATCCGCCTGAAAGGGCCCACCAAAAATCTCTCAGTCGTCCAGATATATGCTCCGGATTCAGCCAGAAGTGAAGAGGATTGCGACCAATTCTACTTCCAGCTACAAAGCATCACTGACCAGATCCGCAAAAATGATATACTTATCATGTTGGGCGACTTTAATGCGATAGTTGGCAGTTGCCATGCGGGTAAGGAAGGTGTCATGGGCCCACACGGACATGGCCGTCTTAATGCAAGGGGAGAACGGCTTATTGACTTCTGCAGGGAGAATGAACTCTACATCACCAATACCGCCTTTAAGCACTGACACCGCCGAAACGTAACATGGAGATCCCCTGATGGAGCCACCAAAAATATGATCAACTACGTCCTGACATCTAAACATTGGAAGTCATCTGTAATGGACACTGTCTCACTCCCCGGTGGAGATTTTGACTCAGACCACACACTCCTGATGTCCAAACTCAAGCTGAGGTTAAAATGTCTCCCAAAAACCACAAAAATCCCATGATTCCGAACAGAACTCCTCCGAGACCCCACCAAAAAAGCCACATACAACTCTAGCCTGTCTACAATGTGCGTGACATCCTGAGTACATTCACTCCGCTCGCAACTCCCGAAGAAATCGATCGCTTGGCTGAACATGCTACCTCTGCAATCCACGAGACTTCAAGCGACATCCTTGGTAGAAAAGCAAAAGACGAAAAGCCTTGGATCACTGATGAAATAATTCAATTATGTGACCAGAAACGCCTACATAACAACAAATCTGACCGAAACAGCCGAGATACCTACACACATCACAAACAGAAAGTTGAGCGTGAAATCAGGAAGGCATTCCGCAACCATATCGCCGAAAAGTGCAAGGACTGTGAAACCCAGTTCATGAAAGGCAACAGTCACAAGCTCTTCAAAACAGTCAGCAAGGCATCCTTCAAAAAAGATCCCTCAACGCCCGTAGTCCTAGACAAGCAGGGGAATGACATCAATGATGCCAAGACGAAGCTCGAACGATGGAAGGATTACTCAGAGGAGAAACTGAACCCTGAAGTGATGACCGACCCAAATGTCTTAAACTCCTTCCTGATCAAGGATCGAGACCCCCCTCCACCCCCAATTAGAAGCAAGACCAAAGCGGCCATAGAATCCCTAAGGCGAAGCAAAGCTCTGGGGCCAGACACTGTCACTGCTGAACTGATAAATGTTGGTTCAGAAGGTGTTGTCAACCTATACCACAGTCTTGTATCAGCCACCTGGTCTACAGGACATGTATCAGCCACCAAACCAGACTCCTGACCAAGATCCTGCTCTGCAGAATTCAAGCAATCCCCGCCTCTGTTCTTGGCAAGTATCAAGCTGGCTTTCAATCAGGACAATCAACTATTGACCAAATCTTTACTGTGCGTCAGCTGTAAAGGTTTGTAACGTGTCCTTAGTGATTTTGACTATTTCATCTGGGACACAGTAGTGTCTTAGAATATGCCACAAGCCTTTCCTCCATATCAAACAGTTCGTGATAACGAACTGTAAGTAAGGAGCGACCCGGCTCAATGGTAACCGAAACTCTAGAAAACGGGTTTTTGATACCAATAGATATATCAAAAGAATCAGATTTGAATGCTGATTTCAAATATATAACTTTCATCAAGTTTAGTGCTACCCATCAAAAGTTACGCGCCTGAGAAAATTTGGCTTATTTACAAAAAAAGGGGGAAATACCCCCTAAAATATATAGAACCTTAATGAAATTCACACCATCATATTCAGCGTATCAGAGAACCCTACTGTAGAGGTTTCAAGCTCCTATCTACAAAAATGTGGAATTTTAAATTTTTTGCCAGAAGAAAGATCACAGATGCGTGTTTATTTGTTTGTTTGTTTGTTTTTTTTGTTTTTTTTTCCCCAGGGGTGATCGTATCGAACCAGTGGTCCTAGAATATCGTGGGAGGGCTCATTGGAACGGAAATTAAAAGTTCTAGTGCCCTTTTTAAGTGACCAAAAAAAAAGGCGAGCAACTAGGCCCCCTCCCACGCTTATTTTTTCCCAAAGTCACCCGATCAAAACTTTTAGATAGCCATTTTGTTCAGCATGTTCAAAAATATGATAAATATGTCTTTTATGATGACTTAATACTCCTATGTACCCCGAGGGAGGGTCAAAAGTTCTGATCTTTACCCCCTGTTAACATATATGTTTCGGTAGTCAGACGTATACCGAAGTTTTCAGGCGTTTTTGTTTGTGGGAGTGGGCGGGCAGGGGGGGGCGGTGGGTCTGTTGGAGGATCTGTTCATGAAGAAAGTTTTCTTGGGGGAAGGGAAATTGCCATGAAGGGGGCGCCGGACTTGCCAGAATTATTTTTTGGTTTTTGGGAAGTATACACCCATTTTCCGGAAGGAGTTTTGCGGGCGGGGGGGGGGCTAGAGGAGGCGATTACTCTGGATAATATTTCTCTAGAGGATGTTTCTTTGGGATTAGAGATAGGTCTATAAAGGGGGCGACAGATTTCCAAGCATTATTTAAAAAATGAGCAGAAATTAAATAAAAAAAAAAGTTTTTTCAACTGAAATGTAAGAAGGAATATTAGAACTTAAAACCAACAGAAATTATAACGTATGTGAGGGGGTTCTCCCCAAGTCAATACCTCGCTCTTTACGCTACAGTTTTTTTTTTAGTGCTTTCAAAAGAGCTATCTATTCTAATTAAACCTTTGTGATTCAGGGGTTTGTGAATCAAATTTTTTTTTAACTTTTAACGTAAAGAGCGTGGTATTGACTAAGGGGAGACCCCCCTCATATACGTAATAACATATGCGTAATAAAAAAAACAATAAAAAACAAGCGATGGGGCTCAATTGTAATCGAAACTTTTAAAAACGGAATTTTGATGTCAATAAATGTATCGAAAGAATGTGTTTATAATGCTGATTCTAAATATATAAATTTTATTAAGTTTAGTATTACTCATCAAAGGCTACGAGCCTGAGAAAATTTACTTGATTTTTTAAAGAGGGGGGGGAACATTCCCTACAAGTGAAAGAATTTTAATGAAAATCACACCGTCAGATTCAGCGTATCAAAAAACCCTATTACATAGGTTTCAAGCTCATATCTGCAAAGATCTGCAACTTTGTATTTTTTGCCAGAAGAAAAATACACGAATATAGAAGTTATTTACTTAATTTAATTTGTAAAGACACCCATTTAGCCAAAGAAAATTAAAATTTTTATGTAAATAAAAGCTGCATTAACTAAAAAACGAACAAAAATTAAATAAAAAAAAAACAAGTTTTTTAAACTGAAAGTAAGGAGCGACATTAAAACTTAAAATGAACAGAAATTATTCCGTATATGAAAGGGGCTGCCCCTCCTCAACGCCTCGGTCTTTACGCTAAAGTTTGACTGTGTCTCACAACTTTATTTTTTAAAACAATAAAAAACTTTAGCGTAAAGAGCGAGGCGTTGAGGAGGGGACAGCCCCTTTCATATACGGAATAATTTCTGTTCGTTTTAAGTTTTAATGTCGCTCCTTACTTTCAGTTTAAAAAACTTGTTTTTTTTTATTTAATTAGGTCAAAGGCCTGTCGGAAGTCAATAAAGAGCTGATAGAGGTCTCTATTAAACTTGATGAACTGTTCCATCAGCTGACGCACAGTAAAGATTTGGTCAATAGTTGATCATCCCGATCGAAAGTCAGCTTGATACTCGCCAAGAACAGAGGCGGGGATTGTCGTTTTAAGCTTTTAATGTCCAACTTTCACACCCATACAAAGCAATGGGTATGATCAGACTGTTGAATAGATGCACTTTCAAATGGTTCGAAAGGTGGCTAGATTTCCAAATCTTTGATAGTCTTTTGAAGCTAGAGCTGGCAAGACCGAGGCGGTGTTTAATGTCGACAGTGTGGCAGTTCTCAGCATTCAAAAGACTGCCAAGGTAAAGGAATTTATCGACTGTTCTCACTTGTTCTTTGTCTATTACTATCGAGGGGGGTTTGTTAACTCCTGTTGTGATGTGACCATGATTTTGTCTTGTTTGCGTTAATCTGCATACCAAACGGCTTCGTTGCTTGGGAGATGTAGTCAGCCTGACTCTGGAGTTCTTTATTGGTAGTGGACATCAGGTCAATATCATCCGCATATGCTAGTTTGTCAATTAGGATTCCTCCTATTCTGGCTCCATATTCGACGGGTATCAGGGAGAGGATGGCATGCAGAAACAAGCTAAACCAGTGCGGCGAGAAGATGCATCCTTGCAGGACTCTGGAAGTTGTTGGGAACTCACCAGAGAGCCCACCAGTGGTCAGTATTTGACTTTTGAATTGGTTGTACATGTCCTCAGTGATTTTGACTATTTCATCTGGGACACTATAGTGTCTTAGAATATGCCACAAGCTTTTCAGATTGGAAGGAGTGGCCATTCCAAGACGTCTCATGAGGATGTATGGGACTTATGTAAACCACCAGATTTCTGGCTTGAGCCCCTTTCAACCAGGCTTATTAATGGGAAGGGCATCAATAAATGATACAATTGCATTTTGGACATCTCTACAGATAGGTTTCTGACAAAGGATTAATTTTAAAAAAACTAAGTTTTTTGAGGGAAGTAAAGAGCAAGGTTGAAACTTAAAACGAACAAAAATTATTGCTTCACGGTCTATTTAACATATATCAATAAAACTAGTACAAATAAACCAAATAATTATATTTCCCTATGTTTGTAACTTACAGCCCTTTTCCCAAAGACTATGGAGAGTTACGTCATCACCAAAAGTATAGTTATCGGACCTTATTGAGCAAATACATTTGTAATTGGCTATTGAGTTAATAAAAGTTTCTATTATAAAGAGTGAAACTATAAACTATAAAAGCTATATTTGGTGAAGCTGAACTTTGGCAAACAGGAGAAGGGGAGGGGGGTACATCAAGGAATAGTCATTTGGAATTTCGAGATCCAATTATTTTTTATTACTATGGATTTCTTTCTCTTAAGAACATTCAATATTTTAAAAATAATTTTGCAAGCCTAAACATTGGCTGACTGTGTTAAAGAATTCACAGTGAATTCTCCCAATGGACTAATGAGACTTACTATTGGGACTGGGAGGGGGAGTATACGGGATGGTTCTTTTAAATCTCCAGTTAATGGTTTCAGACTATAATTATTACAACCATACTATTTATAATTCCAAGCTTTTCCACTTGAGAATTGTCACCAAAATTACCGTTTTTAGTGCTATATGGCACTTACGGATGGTAGAACTGATAAAAAGCACGTAGATATGAGCAATATCTTTTAAATTAGCCATTAAACATCTCTCTAAGAAGTTCTGGTAACCCACTAGCGCCAGCTTTTCCACTTGAGACATAGCACCAATAGTGTCAATTTTGGCGTCGTTTGGAACTTGCAGATTGTGGAATTTATAGGAAAAGCGTAGATATGAGAAATAGTTTTAATTTGAGCTATTCAACATTTGTCTATGATGTTTTGCTGGCCTGCTAGCCCCATCTCTTGAGAAATAGCACAGAAAGTGTCATCTTTGTGCCATATGGCACTTGCAGATGGTGGAATCTATAAAAAACACTTAGCTATGAGCAATAGCTTTCAAATGAGCCATTAAATCTCACTGTAAAAAGTTCTGGTAGCCCACTAGCCCCAGCTTTTCCACTTGAGACATGGCACCAAAAGTCCCATTTTTAGTGCTATTTGGAACTTGCTTATGGTGGAATTTATATGAAGGACGTAGATATGAACAAAATCTTTTATATGAGAATTAAAAATCTGTCTAAGATGTTCTTATTGTTCTGGCAGCCTGCTAGCCCTACACCTTGAGAAATGGTACAAAAAGTGCCATTTCTGTCCCATATGGCACTTGCAGATGGAGAAACTTATAAAAAGCACGTAGATACAAGAAATAGATTTTGAATGACCAATTAAGCATCTCTCTATGATGCTCTGGTAACCCGCAAGCCCTGCTGAAAAAAAAACAAAAACAAACAGGTGAAACATCAGTGCTAACCATGCAAGAAGATGATTTTCCTTGTTGTTCAAGGTAGGGGACTGTAATTTCCCTGTATAGTGTTATCAACCATGCTGATTCCAATGGCAAACTTTTCATTTTGACCTGACACCATTTTCAAGGGGTTTCAGGCTTTTTTCGAAATTACCATAAATTTCTTTTTGCAATAAACTTTTACTTTTAAGACAAACCGAAATAATAGTTACCGTTCCTGAGTCAGTGTCAGATGGCGATTTTTTTTCACTAGGCAGTTTTTTTTCAAAACAAGCTTTTTAACTTTTAGTCACTATGGCCTGTGGTTTGCTCTTTACTAGGTTGCAGCTACTGCTGCAAGCAAGATTTTAGAATCTAGTCAAAAAGGGACAAGCAAATATATCAAACAAATTTGAAAGAGTGAAAATACAACAAGCATTTTCAGTTAGTTTAATTATAATTTTCTTCTTTTTAAGAAGTTTTACTGCATAAAAATGTCCCTTTTTGGTTGATAAAATCCTTATTAAATATGTTTAACAACAAGAAAATAAAAATTACAAATTTTTAACAATTAAAACAAATTAGATAACAAAATCAGGCCCTTTCTATAACCTAGTCCATATATGCTAGTATTCACATTTAATAGCCAAATATAAACAAAGTTGGATACATTTTGAAAAGCTAAAATTTAATCATTTAATTTGTTCATTCTGAACAGAAAGGTTATTGAAATTCAAGGATTTCAATTTTTAGGAATCTCTACAGGCTAAAGATCACATGTCTCAAAAACATCCAGAGTACTATTGTTTTTGTTCCCTAATCCAAATTGGGATCTAAATCATTTATCAACTACTTTTAAGATAAACATTGGTTTATTTTATGGAATTATTATTAGATAGATAGATAGATAATTTTATTCACCCACTCGATACAAAACCACAAATGGCACGAATGGAGTATATAAAAAAAAAACAAAAAAAACACTTAACTGCAAAAACAAAAACAAACGTTACGATACACCGCCAATAAATAAAGACATTATTACAAAAACTCACTAAGGACGAATTGCATTGGCCAGACTACTAGGCCCAAGCGACCCCAAAAATTCAGAACGACGTTTCGTCACAGCAGCAATCGGATCTGTGATACCGAACCTTGCAGACATCTTGGAATTTTTAACCCACGGTGGGGTATTTAAAAGAAATTTTGCATATTTGTAAAAAAGTGATCGAAGGTTTCTTTTATCACTAACACTAAATATATGCCAAAACGGTGATAAAGCCAGAAAGTGTGGGATCACCAGTGCATTATATAGCCTAGCTCGAATTTGTCGATTATATTTCACTTTAGTTGAAGATAGCGCCCCGTAAGCCTTACGTGCCTTTTCTGCGAAATTACTTATTTGGCGAGCACGTGTAGATGCCATATTATGACCTATAGGCATTCCTAAGTACATTATGGAGTCAGACAGTGGAACCTCTTGAGCACCAAATTTGACAGCAAGATCTATACAATCTGCATTTCTCCTATTGAAAGCAACAATCTCGCTTTTACTTGCATTAAAAGATAGGCCTATCTCTCTATAAGCATCATCTAGAATCTGAAAATTTTCTTCAATACGAGACAAACATCTACTTAAATTAAAAATATCATCTGAGTAATTAAGTAATGTTACATCCAAACCTCTGAAAATGCATCTCATTTGCACTAACTTTTGGGCCTCGAGAACACTATTATTATACAACCGGGGTGACGAAATTGCACCCTGCCTAATGCCCTTTCTAACCGGAATAGCTTTTGGCAATACAATCGGCCCGTTAGGAGACGGGACTTTAACTTGGACTCGAAGCTTCTTATACATATCCCGAAAAGGCAAAATAACCGATCGGTCCACACCACGTTTATGAGCAGACACTAATAACTGGGGATGTATCCCAGAATCAAAAGCACGTCTAACATCGTGACTCGCTAGAATAAGGGATTCATTCAGTTCATCAGCTTCTATTAATATATTAGCAAGAATATAATGGACGTGCTCGCGACCAACACCTTTTTTAAATCCGAACTGATTATCGGGGGTAGAACATTGAAAAGCAATATGATCTATAACTAGCAATTCCATAAGCTTACATAAAACCGGCGAAACAGTTATAGGGCGGTAAGATACGCATTCAGACGGATTTTTCCCTTTTTTCAAAATAGGTGTAATTACTCCAGTACCAAAAACGTCGGGAACGAGACCAGAATTAAAGATAATTTGGAATAGAAGCTCTAAATGACTCAGGAGACCAGCAGTACCATGTACAAGATGCAACCCACACAACTTGTCGACACCTTTCGATTGTTTCTTTTTTAATTTTGAAATTGCACGAATCAGATTAGGAACAGTTACTATGTAGCCAACACCAGAACTAGGCAATTCCATGAACTTATCAAGTTCGACTTCATATTTATCTTCAAGATCTTGTTCGGGTGGAGAGAACTCAGAAGTAAAGTGGGACACCCAATCTTGCTCAGAGATCACAGGTTCGACACTATTCTGATCACCATTACGTTTAAGAAATCTCCACACAGCATTTGGATCATTACTTATCAATTGACTATGTTGATCGATCACTTCACATTTATGCTTAGACAAAATCTTAGCAAATTTGCGTTTGCTGAACAGCCGAACTTCATTTACAACACCTGATTTCGGACGACCACACTCGTTCCAGAGCCTAAGCCAAAATTTTGCACGACCACAAGCTTCACTTAGAGCAGGGTTTTCGGACCACTTTGGAATTTCCGTTCCCACTCGGACTTTACGAATGGGGACCGCAGCGGCCTCGGCAGATAACAGTGCGTGAGATATTTCACTACAGTAGATGTTTAGTAGCAGCTGTTTCTCTTCATCTTGAATACATACACTCTGCTGTAGTAATTGGAACGGCACTTTAATCTTTGTGAGAATCTCATCCAATACGTAATGATAAGTAGCCAGGTCAATTTTACTCCAATTAGTTTTGATTTTCCACTTCTTTTCATTAGTTGGGGGGTTAGGAGAGGCAGGAATTACTCGAAAAGTGTTTATAATTGGAAAGTGATCAGACGCGCTTACGCTCAGATCTACGTGCGAATTGCCGCAAGCTGGAGATTGGATGGAACTTAACATGAAGTCGAGAGATGAAGTCGAGCCTGAGTTATGGATATAAGTAAAACACAGATCATTGTTAGCAAGACGAAGACCGTCACAGGAAGATAGGAGGATCTGTGCTCGAGCGTTAGACTCATCAGTCAAGTCACAGTTCACGTCACCAGCGACTATACATTCAAGGCCCTGGCTAGAACAGCTGCCCACCGAACTCGATAGCTTACTGCAGGCTTCACTAAATTTTTTTTCTGATTTACTGTCTCTGTAGTCTGTTGGCATGTACACAGAGTGGATAACAGTTTTGTGCACCTTAACAGCAACAAAAAAGTCTGAAGATTTATACAGAATGGGATTTAACCTGCTGCTAACAAGAATGGCGATTCCACCGGACGGCCTTCCCCTGCCCGATGACTTTGCAGGAGTAGCAAATACTTTGACGCCATCGTTTAGCTCAAGCAGACTAACGGCTTGATTCGAGAGGAAGTGTTCCTGCACACAGAGTACATCGTTATAACATACCAATCCTTCTAACAGTGGCATTTTATCAACCACTCCACCATTTAAGTTCCATGAAACAACCCGTATAGAATCACCGATCATTGTTTAGAATTTAGCTTCTGAGCTACTGGACATTGGAAGCTGTAGCACGGGTGTCGAGAAGAACCACACAGAGCGCATTGGGGGGCATTTTGGCATGGATTGTCCCGAGAGCTGGAATGATCTCCACCGCACTTTGAACATTTCGGGTGATCTACACAAGATTTTGCTGCATGTCCGTAGGACTGACAGTTGTAGCACTGCATCGGTAAGAATTTAAATTCTGTAATGGGTAGTCGCTCGTAACCAAAAATGGGCGGAGAGTTCATTGCGTTAAAGAGATGAGCTTTGCTTTCAAACTGTAATTTAAATGACCGAGTACTACCAATTTGTACGGCATTAACACAGTTCGGTACAACTGAGCGCAGTTCGTCATCTGAAGTTTCAGTGGGAACGTGGCGGATTATTCCGAAGAAAGCGGGAGTTTTTACTTTAACACTTATAGTTGAGTCACTTTTACCCACTACCTCAGCCAGGGACTCGGCAGCATTCTTGTTGTTCAAGACTACTCTCCATTCAGATTTCCTAGGTTTCAGCTCCACAATGTTCGAACTAATATCACCACATACTCTGTCCAAATAGGATTTCCGAGCGCTAGGGTTCGAAAGATCTTTCGGGGGATTCTTCAAAACAACCGCATATGACAGTTTCGACATGATCGTGTTAGTTTCTGCCGCAGGCGTAGCAGAGACAGAAGGAGAGGGATTAGAATCCACGTAACTATCGAACTTAGCACACAATTCGTTTACTTTCCGGGTTAGGGTAGCCGTCACTTCTCCCGGGATTATCGGAACTTCATCAGGTTCGAAAATCACAAACCGCGGCAACGAGATATTTTTATCTTCACAAACCCGAAATACTTTTAATATGTCCAGGATATCATCGGTGTTCTTCGATCGCGCAGTAACACGTGTGGTAATTCCTGCTAGGGGCCACAATAACTCCTTCGCCATTGCAATTGCTTCCTCTGAGAAAAACTCGACTGCTTTTTTCGCTATATCCTCCGAGCGATTACCAGCTTTTATCGCACGGAAAGCATAATTCAGTAACGCATTCCAAACCAATTTCTCATTACTCCCCATCGCAACAGCCACGTCACAATCCGTAATGCAAAATCAAAGTCCGAGGGGAGGAGCCAGTTCAATAAACTACGACGTAATACAGAGCTATTTAAGCTAATAAGCGAGGGAAGCGTAGTTTCTTGCTACCTGATCCCCGCAGTTTAAGGGAGTCACACTCCCGGCAGGTACAACGGCCCTTGCGACAAGAAACTCCCCTCTTCTGCTCGCTTATTAGTAAAATTTAATAATATGAACGCAATCTAGAATCCGCTATTAAGAATTATTATAGATGACGCTGTTTTGCTTCCAAGCAAAGAGCATAAATTAGTAATAATATTATAAGGCAACTCCAGTTAAATAAATCTAATCTTCAACACAAATTATATGAGAAGAATTGAAAACTATGCTTCCTTACTGTTCCTGGGATCACAGATTCCAAATCGAGCACAACCTTGGTTAAAGAATCAAACTATTTCCATATAAATTTAACATATTCAAACTTAGTAATTTATTTGCTTCCACTGTTTAGAAAGTTACTGTTTAGGGTATATTTATGGAATTATTTTATTGTTTATTTATTGTATAGAAAACCCTCTGATAGTGTTAAAGGTGAAAATAACACCATTTAATAGATATTTGAGCCTATAAATCTGCTGAAAAATCTTGAGATGATCTGCTTTTTGACACCTTAGAAAGTGGCTGAGTTTGATAAATGGAACCTCTGGAAATGAATCAAGAGCCTCAATTATGCTCTAATATAGTGTTTTGAAGCTCCAATGTTTACTTCTTGTCAATTTCTAAGAGTTAGAATAGTTTGCATTTTTGTAATTACTTTCTATCAACAGTTTGTTATAATGCCACTTTGAAAAAACAAAACAAAACAAAAAAATTAGCAAACTTTTTCATATAGGAAAGGCCTATCTTCAGCCCTTTTTGGTATATTTCCTCTTTTCTTTTTGGCTGTTCAATTCCTGCATTACAAGACCAACTTACTAATACTTCAAAAGCCCCCCTTGTCCATAATTTGGTAAATTTATATTATAATACACAAATGAGATTAAAAAAGATATATACAATTTTATTTCCCTATCCATACTTTTCCCAAATATGATATTCACTGTTTTTGAAATTTCTAAGGGGGATCTCAGCCCCTCATCAGTTGCATCAGTAGTGATTGTTAAATCTGGAAAGAACATTGATGGGGGATCTATTTCTTCCGTTTTTGCTGGCTGATTTCTGCATTATAAGATCAACCTACTAAGACTTCAAAAGCTTTCCTTGGCTATAATTTGATAAATTTAGATTATAAGACAGAAATCAGATTTTTAAAAAAATATACCATTTTATTCCCACATTCATACTCTTCCCACATCTTGTCTTCGTAATTTGTTTGATGTTTTTTTTTTTTTTTTTTTTTTTTTTTTTTTTTACTGATACTCTATCTTTTGTACCTTTTTTGACAGGTAATAAATAAATAATAATAATAATAATGATAGTAATACTAACTGCTGATGAAATTGCATCCTGGCAGCTCCTCTCCCCCCCCCCCAAGACAGCCAGATCCTAGGTTATATAGGCATAACTGATAATTAGTTATGGTTTGTTTTTATTTTTTATTTTTGGGGCTGCACTAAGTTGGAGGAGGTTGTGCCATGCTTTTTTTCTCTCTTTTCTTTTTTTATTTATTGTTTTACGTTGTTGATAGTGATGTATATATCAGGGTTTTTTTTGAAGGGTGTATAGC
>NC_142798.1:2139498-2178426 GCF_049724085.1 Artemia sp. Qi Xiang Cuo | reverse complement strand
CGATTATGTAAATCAAGTTTACAGGTGCTACTCGTGACAGGACCACGTGGTTTATGGTTTTCCAAGTGAGAAAGTTCCTGTTTTTTCATTCTCACTGAGAAAAAAATAAAACAGACATGAATTGCTGTTGACATCCAAAAATTTGACAAAATTCATGTTTTTTCAAGTGAGAAAATTCCTTTTTTTTCATTCTCACTTAGAAAACCATAAACCACGTGGTTCGTACGGGAGTAGCGCCCCCCTCTCTACTGATATTATTTTCACCCAGCTTTAAGTCAATGACACATTTTAGAAACGAAGGCGCCTCATACAGCATTGTCACCTCTGAAACAGCTCGGTCTGGAGAAAGCCCTATAACTGGGAGAGGGAGAGCTGGCCGTGTGTGGGAGGGGGGGGGGGAGGAGGGCCGTTTTTCCTTCGCCAGCTTAGCACTGCCTTTTTTCATTATCTAGTCATTTTTCCACTGTTGTATGTTTATTTTATTTATATTTACATATGTTTATAATTTTTTTTTTCGTTGCGCAAAGCGGTAATTTCAATCGTTTAATTTTTAAGTGTTTTTTAAGTGTTGTTGTCACCCTTCCCGCGGCTTACCGCGGGCAGCCGCGGGTGCCGGCCTGGTCCTCGTGAGTACTGTCCTCTACCCACCTCTGAGGGAGCGTCCGCCCCGCTGAGTGGTTTGTCTCAGCCCTCATGCAACCCAGAGGCATTTTTTCATCAAAAATATCAAAACACTCAAAGGGAAAAATTGTATTTCAATAAATTATTGTTTCCGAGGCAAATGTGTATTTAATGAAATTCTGAAAATATAATGTTTTCAAGACAAGACTACAAGCCCCTGAGCCCTTCATGCAAGCTGCAATGCCTGAACCATCCAGGGCCGCGCACTACTAGCCCCCTGGGCCCTTCATGCAAGCTGCAATTCCCGGGCCTTCAAGAGCTACGCAAGATCTCGCTCATAAAGCTGTGCTGCCTGCGCAAGCCCGTGAGGCAACCCCAGAGGTTTTCTCTACAGAGATATTTCAAAATATAGTATAAAAGACAGTGATGAAAACTCAAAGAAAAATGCCTATAATGCAAGAAGTAGCACTGAATATTGTGATGAATATGATCTAAGAGAAGAGAAAAAATGCCCCTTCAAGAGACGACAGAAGAGATTATTCTATGGAATGGATTTTATACATCGAAAATCGGTCTGGAAGAACTTACTCTCATATACCATTTTACGATAAATCTCATTATTGATATGCTTTGGCAAGTTTTGTACCATAATCTTACAATAAATTTGTTTTTAGATATTAGATCTCTCTTACTCGATAAGTCTGGGGTAGGATACAAGTAGGGATTTGTCTACATGAATAGTTTGGGATCGAAATGACCACCCCTTGTGGTGTTAATCCCCCCCCCCCTGTTGTCCATCACTCGCAGTGAGATGCCGATCAGTCCGAAGGGTTCTCCAACCACTGACTGGCGCGCTGCGGGGAGAGTTCGCTCAGTGTCTACTCGTTCCGGGGAGAGGATACGGACTTCGGCTAGAGTAATAAAGGAGGTTAAAAACTATCTTGCTCGGAATACTTAAAAAGTAGCAATAATAGGGAATTAATATAGGATTTCCAACGCGTTCCTATCCCTCTTCTCAAAGGATTTAAAGACATGCCCTCTGACGTCACGGCATCCCTGGCAAGATTCCTACGGGAGATCTGTTTCCAGCTGGCAAGATTCCCACCCCTGGCAGGCTTCCCGGTATTCCAGGTGTCTGCATATGATTAATCGGAGTATGGTCAGGATAATGCACAACTAATAGTAATAGAAAATTAGCATGGGGTTCTAAAGGGTCATATAAGTGAAGCTACCAACCCTTCAAGACGCCACACCTGTGCAATGCGGTCACTGGTTCTATTAAAAGGAACACAGTTGGCAAGACTCACATGACTCACCCCTCTTGACTCTAATGACGTCACAACACAACCCGTTTCAAACACTCAAGTCTAATATGTATCACCCTATCGTGTGTCACAAGCTAGACTCCAGGAGCACGAGTGAGGCACGGCACACACATGGGTGCAGCGTAAATAACAGTGCTCATCTTACGCAATGACACCTAATGGGAGATGTTGGAAGATAAGTGGGCCATCTTGCGAGAAGATTAGATACCCCAACCGTCAAAAAGTATACTTCAGGCCCAGAGCGAGATGGCGCCGCGACACTGTTTTCACCCTGGCACCAGCCCTCATCACCCCCGTAGGACATTTTCAACCCTTTCTCACGAAAAAAGCTACTGAATCTCATTAAACAGTATATTTTTGAAGACAGAGAAGTCATCGTTTCTTTGCTAAAACGTGATACTCCAAGCAATTCACCCCTACATTCTGTTGATGTTTCAAAGTACATTTTGGAATTTTTCCGTTGAAACAGTGTTGTCTCGTGATTTATCTTGTCAGAGTTACATTCTGTTGGTGTTCCAAAGTGCATCTTGAAATTCTTTCGTTGAAACGTATGACTCGGAATTTTTTTGTAGCGTTGTGTCGTGGCTTTTCTTGTTATTGTTACATTCTGTTGATGTTTCAAAGTACATCTTTGGAATTTTTTCCTTGAAATGCATGACTTAGACTATTTTTGTAGTCTTGTGTCGTGGTTTACCTTGTCAGTGTTACATTCTGTTAATGTTTTAAAGTGCATTTTGGAATTTGTTTCGCTGAAACGTATGACTTGGATTATTTTTATAGTCTTGTGTCGTGGTTTATCTTGTCACTGTTACATTCTGTTGATCTTTAAAAAGTGCATTTTGGAATTTTTTCGTTTAAACGTATGACTTGAAATATTTTTGTAGTGTTGAGTCCTGGTTTATCTTGTCAGTGTTACATTCTGCTATTGTTTCAAAGTGCACTTGGAATTTTTTCCTTGAATGTACGACTTGAATTATTGTTGTAGTGTTGTGTCGTGGTTTATCTCTTCAGTGTTACATTCTGTTGATTTTTCAAAGTGCATTTTGGAACTTTTTCCTGGACACGTATGACTTGGATTATTTTTATAGTGAAATGTCGTGGTTCATCTTGTCAGTGTTACATTCTCTTGATGTTTAAAAGTGTATTTTGGAATTTTTTCGTTGAAACGTATGACTTGGATTATTTTGGTAGTGTTGCATCGTCGTTAATCTTGTCAATGTTACATTCTCTTGATTTTTCAAAGTGTATTTTTGGAATTTCTTCTCTGAAACTTATGACTTGGATTATTTTGTAGTGTTGTCTTGTGGTTTATCTTGTCAGTGTTACATTCTCTTGATGTTTCAAAGTGCATACTGGAATTTTTTCGTTGAAACATGTGACTTGGACAATTTTTGTAGTGTGGTCACGTGCTTTATATTGTCAGTGTTAAATTCTGTTGATGTTTATAAGTGCACATTGGAATTTTTTCGTTGAAACGTACGACTTGGTATATCTTTGTAATATTGTGTCTTGGTTTATCTTGTCACTGTTACATTCTGTGATGTCTCAAAATACACTTTGGAATTTTCCGTTGAAACCTATGACTTGGAATATTTTTATTGTGTTGTTTCACGGTTTATCTTTTCAATCTTACATTCTGTTGATGTTTCAAAGTAGATTTTAGAATTTTTTCGTAGATACGTATGAGTTGGAGTATTTTTGTCCAGTTGTATCATGATTTATCTTGTCAGTGTTACATTCTGTTGTTGTTTCAAAGTACATATTGGAATTTTTTCGATGAAACGTCTGAGTTGGAATGTTTTTGTAGTGTAGTGTCATGGTTTATCTTGTCAGTGTCACATTCTGCTGATGTTTAAAAGTGCATTTTGGACTTTGTTCGTTGAAACCTATGACTTGGATTTTTTTTACATTTTTGTAGTGTTGTGTTGTGGTTTATCCTGTCAGTGTTACCTCTGTCGATGTTTCAAAGTGCAGGATATCTAAATACGTTAGATTACATTAAGTTAACTACTTTTAAATTAGGTTCCTTCCGGTTAAGCTAGCGAGGTCGGCCACTCTATACGTGTCAACAAAAAAATTCTAAGATGTATTTTGAAACATCAACAGAATATAAAACTGAAAAGATAAACCGTGAAACAACACAACAAAAATATTCCAAGTCATACGTTTAAACGAAAAATTTCCAAGTGTATTTTAAGACATCAACAGAATGTAACACTGACAAGATAAACCACAACACAACACTATACAAATAATCCAAGTCATACATTTCAACGAAAAAGTTCCAAAATGCACTTTGAAACACCAGCAGAATGTAACAGAGACAAGATAAACCACAACACAACACCACAAAAAATATTCCAAGTCGTACTTTTCAATGAAATAGTTCCAAAATGTATTTTGAAACATCAACAGAGTGTAACACTGAGAAGATAAACCATGAGAAACCAGTAAAAAAATATTCAAACTCATACGTTTCAACGAAAAAATCCAAAATGCACTTTGAAACATTAACAGAATGTAACACTGACAAGATAAACCACGACACAACACTACAAAAATATTCCAAGTCATACGTTTCAATGAAAAAATTCCAAAATACACTTTGAAACATCAACAGAATGTAACATTGACAATATAAACCACGACACAACACTATAAAATATTCCAAGTCATGCGTTTCAAGGAAAAAATTCCAAAATGTACATTGAAACACCAACTGAGAGTAACACTGACAAGATAAACCACGACACAACACTACGAAAATAATCCAAGTCATACGTTTCAACGAAAAAATTCCAAAATGCACTTTGAAACATCAAGAGAATGTTACACTGACAAGATAAACCATGACGCTACATTATAAAAATAATCCAAGTCATACGTGTCAATGAAAAAATTCTTAAATGCACTTTGAAAAATCAACAGAATGCAACACTGACGAGATAAACCGCGACACAACATTACAAAAATAATCCAAGCCATACGTTTCAAGAAAATAATTCCAAATGCACTTTGAAACAATAACAGAATTTAACACTGACAAGACAAACCACGTCACAACACCACAAACATATTCAAAGTCATATGTTTCGATAACAAAAAATTCCAAGATCCACTTTCAAACATCATTTGAATGTAGCACAGACGAGATAAACCGTTACATATCACTACAAAAAAGTTCCAAGTAACATATTTCAACACAAAAATTCCAAGATGCACTTTGAAATATCAACAGAATGTAACATAGACAAGATAAACCACGACACTAAGCTACAAGGCTCCTGTAGGAATTTTTTCAGGGATGCCGTGACGTCAGAGGCCATGTGTTTAAATCCTATGGGAAGAGGGATAGGGATGCGTTTGAAATCCTATGTTAATTTCCTAAGGATGTGTTTGAAATCCCATGCCAATTTTCTATTATTGCTACTTTTTAAATATTCCGAGCAAGGTAATTTTTAACCTCCTTTATCACCCTATCACCTAAGTCCAGATCCTCTCCTCGGAACGAGTATACACTGAGCAAACTCTCCCCGCAGCGCGCCAGCCACTGGTTGGAGAACCCTTCGGACTAGTGGGGATCTCACTGTGAGTTATGGACAGCTGGGGGGGGGGGGGGTTAACACCACAAGGGGTGGTCTCTTCGATCCCAAACTATTCATGTAGATAAATACTCATCGAGTAAGAGAGAATTAATATCTAAAAACAAATTTATTGTAAGATTATGGTACAAAACTTGCCAAAGCATATCAATAATGAGATTTATCGTAAAATGGTACATGAGAGTTCTTCCAGACCGAATTTCAATTTTTAAAATCCATTCCATAGAATAATCTCTTATGGCGTCTCTTGAAGGGGCACTATTTCTCTTCTCTTAGATCATATTCATCACGACATTCAGTGCTACTTCTTGCATTATAGACATTTTTCTTTGAGTTTTCATCACTGTCTTATATGCTATATTTTGAGATATCTCTGTAGAGAAAACCCCTGGGATTGCCTCACGGGCTTGCGCAGGCAGCACAGCTTTATGAGCGAGATCTTGCGTAGCTCTTGAAGGCCCAGGTATTGCAGCTTGTATTGATGACCCAGGGGGCTAGTAGAGCGCGGCCCTGCATGATTCAGGCATTG
This sequence comes from Artemia sp. Qi Xiang Cuo, assembly GCF_049724085.1. Taxonomy (NCBI): domain Eukaryota; kingdom Metazoa; phylum Arthropoda; class Branchiopoda; order Anostraca; family Artemiidae; genus Artemia; species Artemia sp. Qi Xiang Cuo. Next base: position 2,172,349 of record NC_142798.1, on the reverse strand, counting down.
CAACTTGCATGGAGGGCGCATGGGGTTGTAGTCTAGTCTCGAAAACGCTTTATTTTCAGAATTTCCCTAAATACACATTAGCCCTGGGAAGAATAATTTCTCGAAATAGAATTTTCCCTTTGAGCGTTTTCATATTTTTGCTGAAAAAATTCCCCCTGGGTTGCATGAGGGCTGAGACAAACCACTCAGAGAGGCGGACGCTCCCTCGGAGGCGGGCAGTGGATGGTACCCGTGAGGACCGGGCAGGCACCCACGGCGGCCCACTTTGGGTTAAGGGAGCTTTGGCAAAAACATTTAAAAAACAGTTAAAAATTAAACACTTAAAATTACCCCTTTGCGCAACAAAAAAAAATTATAAATATACATAAATATAAATAAAATAAATATACAACAGTGGAAAAATGACTAGATAAAGACAAAACAGGCAGTGCTGAACTGGCGATGGAAAGGACGACCATCCTCCCCCTTCCATACACGGCCAACTCCCCCTCCCCCAACTATAGGGCTTTCTCCAGACCGAGTTGTTTCAGAGGTGACAATGCCGTATGAGGTGCGTTCGTTTCTAAAATGTGTCATTGACTTGAAGCTGGGTGAATATAATATCAAGAAAAATCGATGAAAATAAGGAATTAATTTATATGTATTGTAGTCTCACTATGTATTTTATTTCGTAAAAATTTAGCTCTAATATCAACCTCGCTTTCTGGAAGTACCTGCTTTGAGTCCTCTCCCCCCTTTCCTTAAATTACGCTTGTTATTGTTTATATTTCATCCTTTTATACGCCATAATAATAACTAAAAATTGTATCTATTATCAACGCGCTCTCTGGAAATGATTGCTAGGTGGAGGGTGGGGGCTATTGTTAGGATTTGGCGAGATATTCATAAACTTAGTTCAATGCAAACGGGGTATTTTCCTTAAAAGCTCTTAACATGTCTTAAATTTGGATCTAATATCAATCTTATTCCCCCGGTATTGCATGCTACGGGTGGGGGGTATTGTCAAGATAGTGTGAAATCTAGTATCCCACTCAAAGAAACAATTCATTTTCCTTTTAACGCTATAAATACCTTGACAGTGATTGTCACTGAAAATCAATATTCCCCGCCTTCGTGCCAAATGTAGCAGGGGCATGGAGGAACAATGCCGCTCGCTAGGGAACATTTGTGACGTCAAGGGGATTGTGTTATTTGCTGAAAGTATTTCCCTGATACAGAGCATTGGAAATAGATCGGTGGTTCTCTCGGTTAGGGCGCAAATCCATTGGATGAGAATGGCCTTTCGAGTCCTGGCGTGGTCAAAGAAGTAAAGAAAAAAACGAAGAAAGAACTAAAAAAGCATTGTACGTTTCGGGCGAGAAAGAACCTGCTGTAAGGGTATTATCTGGCAGTGATGGCTGCGCAATCATTACGTAACCTTACATACAGTATTCGCTGTCATTAAATTAAAGAAAGAAAAAAATGTATTGAGCGTTTCGGGCAAAAATAAATTGTCAAAAAAAAGTGTGAAGTGACAGTGATACACAACCACTACGTAAGGTGTGTGCAGTCGTTAAGTTACAAGCGAGGATTCCCCATGGGTTCCTGAGGCAGGGTTACATAAAATTGCGTCAAACATATTAGACTTGAGCGTTGGAAATGAGGTAAGTCGTGTGACGTCATTGGAGTCAAGAGGGATGTGTCATGGAAGTCTTGCAAACTGTGTTCCCTTTAATAGAACCGGTGACCGCATTGAGTAGGTGTGACGGTTTGAAGGGTTGGTAGCTCCACTTATCTGACCCTTTAAAGCGCGTGATGTAACAGGGCTCCGGTAGAAACAGCTGACCGCATTGTACAGCTGCGAAGGACTCCGTTTAGAATTCATTATTCATTACTACTTTTCTATTATCCCGACCACATCTATTAGAACGCTATCAGCATGCGTTAAATTATGTGAAGCATTAGGGCAGAGCTGACCCATTAAAACGCTGACTTACAACCCAAACTGGCACGGAATAAGAAACAGTTGAATGCCAGGCAAGACACCAATGAATAGAATTGATATAGTTGCTAGAATCTTCCATTAAAAATAAGGATTTTTACGAATCTTACGAACAAGGGAGAAGCATTTAGACCATTTTCCACCAATGAACATAGACTTGTGGGGTAAAAGAATCATCTTAAGTCTTATTACCATTCTATTAGTTCAGCTTTTTGTCACCTTGTTTTACTTGAATTGTGGAGTCAATAGCTAAAATTCTTTATCACCTAAGTTCGTGTTTTCTAACCCTGTGAGATGAATTTCTGGAACTTCCAACGAGCCGAATTCAGAATGTACTTAAGTATATAATTTAATATGTATTCTTTTTTTTAAAAAAACAACATCACTTCAGAAACATTCTGATCCACTGAAGCAAAAAGACCAAGTATCTGTATCTTCAGAGCGATTTTCAAAAATAATCATTATAACTTAATGTGGTCTACAATTAATATTGGCCATGCTTTTGAAACAATTAAAACCTTTAAAAAAGAACCATCAATTTAAATTCTTGCTTGCTGACCTATTTTGAAAGAAAAATCGCCTCTAGGAAATATTGCACTTGACAACATTATTCCATTTCAATATTAATTGATACCAACGCTTAGTAAGTAAGGAGCAACTATAAAATCCATTCAGTTTCATCTTACTCATCAAAGGCTCTAAGCCTGAAATAAAGGGAGGAAACATCCCCCAAAAGTCAGGGAATTTTATTGAAAATCACATCGTTTTTTTGTTTTTTTTTTACGTTCTTCCTAGGAGTGATCATATCGAAAAATTGGTCCAAGAATATTGGAAGAGGGTTCATCTGAACGAAAATTAAAAGTTCTAGTTCCTTTTTTAAGTGACCTTAAAACATTGGAGAGCATCTAGCCCCCTCCCACACCTTTTCCCCCAAAGTCGTCCAATAAAAATTTTGAGAGAGCCATTTTGTTCAACTTAGTTGAAAGGTCCAATAACTGTGCCTTTAAGTATGAAATAACCCCCCCCCCCACCCATCCCAGCTTACAGAGGAAGTGCTGCAAGTCATAACATTTGCCCATTGTTTACACATGGTATTTGTTATTGGGAAGTATACAAACTTTTTTTTCTGGGAGGGGGGGATTTCCAAGATGGGAATTATACATGGGGAAGAATTTTAACAGGGATGAACTATCCATGGAGGAATTTTTCTTTTTTTCCATGATTTGGAGAGGACAGATTTCCCGGCATTATTTGAAAAACGATTAAATAAAAGAAACAAGTTTCTTCAACCAAAAGCAAGGAGCAACATTAAAACCAAAAAAGAAAAAATTATTCCGTATATGAAAGGGGTAGCACCCTCCTTAATACCCCGCTCTTTGCGCTAAAGTTTTACTTTTGTCACAATTCTATAAGAATGACACCTGAAACACAAAGCTCGTTTAATTAGGATAGGATAAGGAGAGGATAGGATAAGATTTATTCATCATGAAATACACATATAATATTACACTATACTATTCCCCAAAGGCTCATTCGCCTGTAAAGAACGGGGAAGACAAGCGAGTCACTCACTCAAAGAAAAAAAAAAATCACTTACTTACCGAGAGAAGAGCAAAAAGACGAGGAAAAGAAAATATAAATGAAATAAATAACTATAGAAAACAAAACTAAATAGATTGAATAGACTAAATTGATTAATTTAATTAAATAGACTCCAAAAATAGTAAACATATAAGAAAAATAAATAAATAAATAGATAAGAATAACTTCTAAGAAGCCAACGAATTTTGATTTTTTTTTTTTTTTTTTTTTTAACAAACTGGATGAGTGGCCCCTTCGAGTTGATTCAGGCAACTTATTCCATTCAATATGACTCGCCATTAAAAGATTAAAATCTGACGTTACACAAGGAGTAAAAGGAACTTGAATATGTTTTTTTTTTTGTTTTGCGAAGATTATAATTATTCTGTTCAAAGGTAAAAGATGGCGGAACATTTAGGGGCCGGGGGAGGTCACCATGAAGCTGAGAAAAACTAAAACATGCACACGAAAATACAGGGACTCGAGATCAAGTAATGGGATAACTCCTGAACGATTAGTTTCCTGAATAAGGTTTTCCTGAATTAGAATAAGAAGCTTTTTAAAGTTGTAAAAAACATTTGCGTAAACAGCGGGGTATTGAGGAGGTGACAGCCCCTTTCTTATATGGAATAAATTTAGTTCGTTTTGAGTTTTAATATTGCTCTTTGCTTTCAGTTTACAAATTTTTTTTTTATATATTTAATCTTACAAAAGATCTAAGGCCGAACCGGCCTACCATGACAAAACAAAAGAAGAAAAAATCTTGAAAAACAACGGATCTACGGCAAAGTAGATAGAAAACGAAGAACAATCAGACCGAACATTTCATCGGTTTAAAATAGGGCGTCCACAAATCAAACTAATATATAAATAAAAATTTTATATAAAAGGTTTTATTTAGGCTATAATAAACACAGTTGTTTTCTTATCAAAATACAAACAGGAAACAAAAATTAGTTTTTAAACTATAAAACTGTTAGCTTAATCTTGGCACTATACTCGACAAGCTATAAAGCTATTAGTTGTAAAATTGGCCAACATCACAAAATTAAAGAAAAAAAAAAATCTTGGAAAACAATGGAACTGTGGCCGGTAGGTAGACAAACAAGAACAATCATCGATCAGTTGCTTCTGCGTGATGTTTTTTTTTTTTTTTTTTTTTTTTTTTTTTTTTTTTTTTGTCAAAGAAGTGCCTCATCAAATTTTAATGTTTTTAGCTTCCGTGATTTGGTCACGGAGCAGCATTGTACTGGTCGTTTCTTTTTATTCTTCTTTGATTTTTCCTTTTTTTATTTTTATGTTTTGGATTCTTTTTTTTCTCAACACCAGGGATGCCTTGGTGCATATAGCCGAAACGTTGGTGTGACTGTTCTTCTTTTTCTTCCTGATGGCCATAGACCCGCTGTTTTTTCAAGACTTCCTTCTTTGATTTTTACGCTGTGTATTATTTAGTAAATTTAAAACTGCATAAGTGATATGATATAATATGACAAAAAAGAGAATTTTATGTAGTTTGACAGTTTAAAACTATAAAGTCTAAATGGGCAGAGCAAGGAGGTTTTCAAAGTTAGTTAATTCATATCGAAAAAAATTGTCCCTTAAAAATATTAAATCAACCCCCCCATCCCTCCTTCCATGCTAGTATCTTTCAGTAGCACCGCTTAGTCTTACTTAGTTAGCATAAGAATATGCAAGGGAAAAAAGACAATTGAATGTAAAAATGGAATTTCAATGTATTCAAAGATTTATGACTCTATAGTCCCAATGAACGTAGGTAGGACATTTTCCGTGAGTGTTTAAGAGCGACTATCTAGGGGAGGGAGGTTACTTTATCCTAGCAGTACATTGCCTTAGGTCGTTTTTATGAATATATCTAAGGAGTAGTGAGTTTGGAGTAGTAGTGGCACTAAGTAGTAGTGGCACTAGTCTAAGGAGTAGTGGCACTACTTCCCCTAGCCCTTCAGCTACGACCATGAAACCCAACTGGGTACGATTTTAAACCTGCAAGAATTATGAAAAAACTGATCGCAGAAGCTTTAAATCATAATTGTAACTATATTTAGGTCATGGAAGGGTGAAAAAAGTTGATTTTCAAGGGCTCAAATAATGATCTCCAGCCCAAACGTAAAATGCTATAAATAGTTGCATCACAATAGAATCAAAAGGTATAAATGTTATTGATACTGACTGAGGGAGGGGTTAATAGTTCACCCTTGCGGCGCCTTCACTTATGGTGTTTATGTGCGATTTGATAAAATACTGACCCCCTAATAGGCAAAGTTTCCTCCTAGGGGTGTTTCCTTGTTTCACAACTCTGGTATCTTGGGTGTTACCATCTAGCATCTTTCTGTGGACCGATATGAAAGGATCAACCTAACCCTTGTAATGGAAAAACTACTATCATTTTCTGATCATGCTTCACCCTTCTTTGTTAAAAAATAAAAACTTTAAGGACTATAAATGGTGGCTGACATAAATCTATGGGTGTAAACAGGACTGGACAAAATCAAGCGTTTTTATTTATTTATTTACTTTTGGGAATTATGTCTATTATATCTTTTTTTTTCTTTCTTTAAAGAAAAAGGTATGCATTCATGATGGTGATTAAAACTGGTAAATAAGAAGTAGTAGCGCGGTGGCTCAAAAGCAACTGTTCCTGCTGGACCGAGGGTTTCTCTCTTTAGTGATTGGGTTACGCTATGTTTTTGCAGATTTGCTAAAAAAAACATAGTATAAGTTTACGTATATAAACAGTAGCAAAAAGTCATCTACTCTCCATTAAAGATTTTTGACACATCAGTCTAGACCTCTATTCATGACTCCGCTTCTTCGCGCACGCGTAATGACAAATGTTTAGCGAGTAAAATATGCTCTGATCTGACTGAATGCCAACAAAAAACTGAAACTATTGCTCTGACGTACCCAGTGAGCGTGCTACGATGTGTGTCATTTTTGAACAAAGTTTTTGCTACTGTTTATATTCACTTATACTATGCTAAAAGATTATAATTTTGATTTTTCTAGAAACTACTATCCATAAATAGCTATTTGACATTAACATTGATGAATTTTCCTGCGCTTTGCTAGCCAATTTTCTTGTCTGTGGAAATCGTTTAAACTCTTTTATTGCCTTTGAAAAATTACATGCATTCAGTTACAACTTTTAGATTAAACAGGAACGATAAAATATTCACAAATATATTTGTGGTTCCCCTAAAAAGCTAACCCTTAAAACAAGTTTGATTAGAAACAGTCCATACCAGAGATACGAGTGAAAAAATGGCCTTTTATCTAAAGGGATATCGGTAGATGGCTGAACAGTCATCTATTTCAAATCGGATAAACAAATTTCGGTACTTGTATGATAAACCCACTACCGCTCAAGTTGTTAACTCATTGATGCATTTTAGAACCGTTTTTTTCCGTTAGTTTCTTTCATCTTAGTGTGAGACAAGACAAAGAGAAGGGACAGAATAGATGGAATAATTATAATTTGCACTATATGTTTGCACATTAGGGGGGGGGGGGGGTAAAGTATTTGGACGGTGTAAAAATAGAAAACAATTCTTACTGAAAAATATGCAGAATAACTGTACCTAACACATTAGGCATGCATACCCGCTATACTTTACCCCCAACCGCCCTAATGTGCAAATATATACACCAAATTTATTTCTAAAGTATTATATTTTATCTTACTTTGGTACATTTCATTAGGATTGAGCGTGAGAGAAACATATTAGAAGATTATTAGGTAGTGGGGTATATCAGACAAGTACCCAAATTTCTCTTTTCCGCTGTAAAGCTCTTCCTCAAACATCATACCGACAGGAATTTCATTAAAAATTAGTCCATACACAGGTACGAACATAAAAATGACCCCTTTACAAAAGAGTCAAAGTACAAATACCTGTAGATGTCTGGACAAATATCTGTTTTAAATGGGATAAGTCATTCTTCAACTCCACAATAGCTCCTTGGAGCTCTTTATTGCTCTCTTCAAGCTGCTCAACTCTCTGTTGCGACATCACTTTAGATCGCTTACTTCTCTCTCTACTTTTCTTTACAGCCTCATTGTTTTTCTCCCTCTGTTTACTAGAATTAAGAAACAATGAAGTTTTCCTTCACTTTACTACCTATCTATCTTTTTTTAATCAATTTCTCCATTCATACGATTCTCCATCCATTAATTTACCATACAACAATTTCAAAGTTTCCATAGCTAGGCTACATTATTATTGACTGATTCCTATGAGGAGGTGACTGTCAAAATCTGACAATATAAAAGAAGGGGAAAAAAGTAAAACAATAAAGTTAAATAGTCAGAGAAACAGCCAGACAGATATATAACCAGGGGAACCAATTAGGAGGAGAAGAGGGGAAAATTGCCCCCCCCCCCTAGATTCACCCCGGGTTTCGAAAAGTAGTTTGTTTTTTTTTCATTGAAAAGTACCTATTTTGATATTTTTACTGAAAAATATCTTTCCTTCCGGAATTTTCATTGAAAAATCGGAAAAACAGCAAAATTTCCCCCCCCTAAATTTCAAAAAAATATGTCCCCCCCCTACAATCCCATTAATTGGCACCTCCTACATACAGCTAACTTGAGTTCGTTACCACAAAAAGTCATATTGGAACAGTATGTCTAACTTTAGCGTAAAGAGCGAGTTATTGAGGAGGGATCAACTCCCTCATATATATATAAGAATTTCTGTTCGTTTTAAGTTTTAATCTTGCTCCTTACTTTCAGTTGGAAAAAAACTTGTTTTTTCAATTTAGTTATCAGTAAAACACAAGTAACATTTTAGCCTTTAAAAAGATTGAGTAAATTGACAGCAAAACTATTATAATAATTATTTCATAACTATAATAATTATTATAGTAATTACTATAATAATAATTATAATAAATATTTTAGGCTTCCTTTATTAATTCTTAGTAATTACTGTTTCTTTCGAGTTTGATTCATTGTATGACTACTCCTGATAGCAAGGGTGGATCTAGGATTTTATTTAAGGGGGGGCAAAATAGGTTGATCCGATAAATTTGCATTAAGAGCAAGTTTAATTAACGCAAGCTTCCGTTAATTAAGTAAATTACGCTACTTTAGACTACTTTAGGGGGTGCCCCCTTGTCCTCCTGGATCCGCCACTGTCTGATAGTGTCAGGTTTTAATATTGTTCTCTACTTTACCAATATTTTTTTGAAAATATTTTTCAATTTAATTATAAATAGAACTTATTAGCCAGCATCATCATTATTAACACATTACTAAAGTTGTCAAGTAAAAACGAGTATAAATTAAAAAAAAAGTTTTCTTAGACATATAAGGAAAGAATTCAAGACCGAAAACACAGAGAAATTAGCTTAAATAAGATGCCAAACATCTAAAACAAGCAGAAATTACTATGACTGAAGAGATAAAACCTAAATTGAACAATGAGCTCAAACTTAAAAGAACAGAAACTAAGATAAACAGACAAAGAGAACAGGCGAAACTGCCAAAACCGACAAAAAAGAACAGACAAACTGTCAATCAAAAGATTAGTGTCATGTCCTTTATGCTATGCTGAAAACAAAAACACTTTTTTCACTCACTAGCTTTCAACCTGAATGCACACTGTGCCTTGGGTTGAGTTTAACTTTCCCTGAAGATTTCGACTTAATACCCTTAGCTGTTCCTGAAATATTGCACACGCATCCTTTGGACAACATGGATGGGCAGGGTCTTTTTTATTTACTTCAACATCCCCTCAACTTGGCCTGAAAGGTTCAACCTAATACCCTTAGATGCCCGTTAGATATTGCAGATACATCCATTTCACCGTTTGGATGCATACAGTGCCTATTGATTCAGTTCAACTTCCCCCTAAATATTTACTGAAAGTTTCAACATAATATCCTTAGCTCTTTCTAATACATTGCAGAGACGCCCTTTTGACAACTTTGGTGCACATAGTGTAGTTTAATTTAGTTCAGCTTGCCTCAAAGTTTCAACTTAATATTGTTAGCTCGTTCCGAAGACATTACAGATATTTCTTTTGGACCACCTGGACACACATAGTGTCTTTTGATTTATTTCAACATCCCCTAAAAGTTCTCAATATTCACATCAGTATTCACCGCTAACGTGGCAACATTTCTTGGAGTAGAACATTTGTGACAATTTATTTAGTTTTACTGTTTGAAAAGAACCTTATTAGTCCAAATGTTTTCTTCTTTTAAATCAGTTCCAATATAGAAATGTTCCAATGTATAGAAAAACATTAAAAAAAAAAAAAAATGAATTTGAACTATCAACTCAGTTTTTATTACACAGCAAACGATATTCGAGCTTTTAGGAGGATTTAGTGGGCAGCAACACAAAATTCTTTTGTGGCCATTTGTGTTTCTTTTAAGTTTGCCTTCACTGGATGCAATAATTTCTGTTAATATTATGGTTCATTTTTATAGTAATTTTTGTTCATTTTAGGTGAAATAAAAGATAATTTTTGCATACACTAAATTTTAAATTCTCATTCCAATTTTCTTGGAAAAAAATTGCTTCTAAAAATTTTATTTGTAACAAGAACCAAACTGGGAGTACATTTGAGGGGTAACACGGACCTCTTCTGACTTCGAAGAACTGGTGGTTCACCCCTCCCCCCATTATGAGAAGCAGACTGTCCCTCTGCAAGCGTTCAATCAGAATTTTGCTTCAAGTGGCGGGGGGGGGGGGTATCGGTCAAAACGTTTCTTACAGTAGAAGTTAATTTGAAATGTGATAAGATTAATGTGGAAATTATAAGAAATCATGGCAAAAATAAATAAAAACTTTACCAGTCTGGAATAGTCCCAGTTAACGATACGAACTAGGCCTCAATTAGTGATAAGGAAAGTGTTAAGGAGGAATAGGCAGAATACAGTAAGAATATACTTAATATTGATTAAGTTATAATGCTATACAGAAGAATAAGTAAATTTTAGACAATTCGGAAATGAAGGAAGATTTATTTTAAAAAAAGGGATTAAAGCAGTACTAAAAGAATTGAAAATAACAAGGTCTCATGTGCTGATAGCGTGGAATAAGAGTTTTTGAAATATGGTAGTTATGAATTCAGAGATAAAAACTGAAAATTATCAATACGATTTTTGAAAAGAGGGAGGTACTTAAAATTTTTAAGCAAAATTTTAATCAATCCTCTTTATAAGAAAGACGATAAGAATAAATGCTGTAAATATAAAAGCATTAGCTTGATTTCTGTCAGAAGCAAATTACTTGGCAAAATGATACTTGAATTTCAAGAGAAGAATAGTGGGGTTAGAGGGAGGGGAGAGAATGCGTCGATCAAAGTTTCAATGGTACATTAACAGTCGAGGAATACATGAATCATCAGATAACGTTAGCCCTCGGTTTTAACGGTTATAAATATGCACTTGATTCATCTGAAAGAAAAGCTTTACTTAAGGTCCTATTCGTGTCTTAAGGTCCTATGGTATGCAAGTGAGGTTATTAGCTGATTCGTTACGGAGTCAGAAGTTCAGCAGGGTTGTCTCCTATACCAGTTTTTATTACATGAAATTAAAAATAATTATTTCTAAAAAGAAGCTTTTCAAAGAAAAATAAAGAACTATATTAAACTAAAGACGAACATAGATAAAGTGAAATAATAATTCAAACTAAAAATGAACAGAAATTACCCTAAATAGGAGTAGGCTTATACCCCCTAAGCCTTCTAAAGAGCAGAGCCTCATTTTCACCTTACTGAAAACAGTTTTTATTTCGAGCGCCATGACATCCACAAACACATAACAAAAAAATTATATCAAAGCTAATCAAAGTCTACAAACTAGAGTGGTGCTACCTGTCCCCTTCCCTCCCTTTTAAAACTCAAAACGGCTTGAATGTCATTTGAATTTGATTAAAAACGATATGTATTTTCAACAACATGGTTTTATTTGTTAAAATATACCCAACAATAACAAAAAAAGAAATAAAATCACCATAATAACGAAGATAACTGAAAAGAACTACCGAAAGTAGACTGACTAATATATAATCAGAATTGTTTCTTGAAGTCTCAGCAATTTGGGATGTCTTACATTATAAAAGAGGGAATGCTTAAAATAGGGTGAACTTGGGTTAGTCGGACCGCTTATCGAGTTCATTTCAGCTTAATTTGATCCCATAATTGTTTTGGAGTTGCTGGTACAATAAAAACTGTTTGACGTCGCTCTTGGTCATACTAGTAATATTCTTCACAATCCAGAAAGTTCGCGAGTTTTGTTGTTTGCGTGAGTTACTGCACCAAATTAACCCATCTTAGGGATGTCAAACTTACCCCACAGTATGGGATAAATCTGGCATCCCCAGGTAAATCCTATGCTTGCAGAGATAAAAATTATGTCACCCTAAGACATGATAGAGGATACTTCTATATACAGAAAAACCATGCAAAACAAAATCTCTCGTTAATAGTTTTCATGTACGACAGCGGAACACAGGTTTTCTGCTTACCATGGGGTAATTCCGACAATGTCGGTCTTATCCTGTACATAGCAGAAGTATTTGAGAATGGCTTTTTTCAAATTTTTATTGCAAATACGAAAAAGGTAACATCATACTTCACATAATAGAAAAAAATCGTAAATTTCAATTGGTATCATAGAAAAAAGTTTTTTTAAATTTTTAGTTGAAAAAAAGAGATTTTTATAAAAAAAAAGTAATTTCAATTAGTGTCAGAGGGTGTCAAGAAAGCAAACTTTTGATCCCTTGCAGGCCCTAGTGTGCTTCTTGTTCAGGCTGATGACGTGCCGAATTGGAATGATGGTAGAGTGAAGGGACCAGCTCCAGCAAGCTCCAATGGTCATGCAAAGATGTATTCTTCAACTTCTTCAATTTCATCTTTTTGGGGCCAGTCATATGAATAATTGTCTAGGATCAGACAGCAAAGATATTTTATGCAAACAAGATTTTCGTCAAGAAAATCAAGCACCCTTCCGATATACAAGCCTTGTTGATCACGTTTGCTGTTGTATGCCACAGCGTAGTACTCATTTAGCTGTATTTTTAGCTTCTTTTTCTCCTCTTCTTCATTACGTATCACTGCCAACGGTGAAAAAGATGTCCATCTGGTCAATTTTGGAACCCAGTGAGACGTCAGAGTCTTCACTGGAAAGATCATCTTTCTTTTTCTTTTTTAGGTTTGGCTTGAGCATATTCGTTAGCACCAGACTCTCCTGTCACGTACGGCTCAAACTCCTTTCTCGACGCAGCTCGCCCAGCGTACTGTTCGGTGGTACCGCCACCTCCTTCGCATGCCACGTGACGCCCCAGCACGGGTAGTATTCGACTTCGACCCCACCCTACACGGATGGAAACCACCCAGAGGACGCCCACCCACTAGGTGGAAAGACAAAGCCGATGAATTCCTCACCCAAGCCCACATCCCAGTGGAGGAAGCTGCGATCCTGGCAAGCGATAGGTCAACCTGGAGGCGCCTAGTCTCATCGTTCTCTACGCCGAACCCTCGGCAGGAGCCTTAAGTCAAGTAAGTCAAGTAAGTCTTGAGCATATTTTCTTTTATTTTCTTTTTTTGTTCTTAAGCTTTTCTTTTTCCTCTTAATATATTTGTTCAAGCCCTCTCAAAGCCTCTACAGATGTGATTACTTCGGGTTCCCGAGCAATACCTACCGGATGTCCCGACTGATGAGGCATCAAGAGAAGGGCAACGGGCTGAGTCCAAGAGGAATTCTTCAAATGATTTCTCATACTTTTGGACTAGCCAACATTGAACTGATCAGTTGCACTATTCACTATGATAGTCACTTTTGTTAAAGTTCGAGTCTCTAATGTCTTTGTCTCAACATATCGTTTTAACTTGGCTGGATAAAACTACGCCTTGTCAATCATGTTGCAGTTGATACGTGCTGGAATAGCGGAATCGTAAATTCCTGTCGTTGAAAATGATTTTTTAATCAGTGAAGGGGTAGGGTAAGTCTCCCGGATGTGACATAAAATGTTCACGAGTCCTTCTTTTGGTAAGACGTCACCTGGGTGTGATCATTGCCAGTTAACGAGCTTTTGCTCATAGGATGATTTCAGCCCTTTGAAATAACCCTGTCAAGGGACTGCAGAACATGGGATGCATGGGCTGGCAACTAGAGGATAGTAACATTCTTTTCTGAAGCCAGCTCCACAAGTGCCAAGAATAAATGGGAGCCATGGCCATCAAGAATAAGAATGGCTTTTTCTTTCACCTGAGGCAGGAAAACATCTTTAAACCAGCTATAGAAGAGGTCTGCTGTCTTCCATCCTTTCTTAGTAGCTGAATAATACGCATCTGGATGATCTTTAACGGGTAGCCATGAACTCCAAATGTTTTTCCCCAAGAAGATTACCAGCAGTAGGAGTTTCTCATCTGATACACTAATTCATTCAGATGTATTATACATGCCCATTGCCACCAGTTTGCCGGTTTACTGGTGATCCTTTTGCACCAGCAATTTTAAGCATATCAGGATCGTGACAAAACGAAGTTTTGTCCAAGTTGTTCCAACATTCTGGCTTGTCTAAGATGTCAAGCTCTTCTGCTGTTTTGTGTAGCAGGTCATAAAATCCTAGAGTGACGAAAGGGGCTGCTTATTGCACAGCCCTCAGGATTCTCAAGTCGCTCAGGTTCCTTAAGCGAGATGTTGTTTCTTTTCTTAAACCCAAACCAGTCTTCATTTGGCCGATTCTTTGTGAAATGAGTACTGATTTTGTTCTCACTGACCTATTTTTTTCACTTCGTCAAGGAACTGTTGTTTGGTAAGCCCCTTGTCCCACTTTTTCACGACCTTCAGCGAATTTGCCATATTCTGGTCATCATAATTTGGGAATTCCAGATGTTTTCATAGAGTAAAAGCAGGCAAGTCAGGGAAACCTCTTTGCTTCTTTGTCTGATCAATGATTATGTTGTAAATTATGTATAGTATGTATTGTTAACATTGTAAATAGTTGACAAATACACTAGAATCTAGGCTAGAATTGCCAAAATCTAGCCACTTGTATACACAGGGTAAGCCCGACCCCCTTTGTCGGAATTCACGGGGTAAGTCCGACATGTCGGATTTGCCCCAAATTGGGATTTTCTGGCGTAAGTCCGTTATTATGAATATTTTTAATTATGAATAATTAAAAATGGAAGAAATATTGAACACTGTTGTCAACTATCCAAGCTAAAGGAAGAAAATGTCACACGGAACCAAAGACATCTGTCATCACTGGGCCAAACAAGACGGGGGTGACGGAGTTACCCCTGTGTCGGATTTACCCAAGTTCAACCCTTTATTTTGCTTTCAGTAAAGCACAAGTGCATTCTGGCCTTTGGAAAGCTGAGGGGTCCTTAGTCCTACCCTTGCTTTTGGTAATTTATATCTGATTTGATTTTCATTGATTCATTGACGGTAATTTCTGATCGTTTAAAGTTTGAGTTAACAATTGAATTTATTTCTGCTCGTCTTTGGTTTAATGAAGCTCTTTAATTTTCTTTGAATACTACTTTAAAAAAACTGTTTCAAAATGTTTTTTTATCGGTTAACAAAAGGAATGTTAGTACAGTTTTTTTCTGTACCTACTGATTAAGAATTAACATTTTGGCTTGCTATTTATAGTTTGGAAAACATTTTACAACAATCTTAAACGTAATTTTACTAATGATCTTTGAATAGTTGGGAGGGGGTGGGTGTAAAGTAAATGGATGGAAATCTGATTGATTTCGGCCTTCTGCAGGGCTGAAGCAGTCTTAACCCCCATCCTGTTACAACCTTGAACACAGACGAACATTGATCGACCGCTTTATAATAAGAATCCCATTGAGTTATAATTAATTTTAAATGATTTTTTTATTTAAAAGAAAAGTATTTTGACCTGAATTATTAAAAAAAAAACCCTACTGTAGGGGTTTCAAGCTCCCAAACGCAAAAATTTAGAATTTTGCTCCTTTTTTTGCCAGAAGAAAGATCATGGTTGTATGTTTTTTTGCTTTTCTTCGTTTTTCCCAAGGCTGGTCGTATCGAACCAATAGTCCTAGAAGATCGGAAAAAGACTCCTTCAAACGAAAATTAAAAGTTCTAGTGTTTAGAGTTCATAAGTTTAGGTGACCTAAAAGATTGGATGGCAACTAGCCCCCTCCCGAGCACCGTTTTGCTCAAAGTCATCCGATCAAAATTTTCAGATTTTTTTGTTCAACATAATTGAAAGGTACAACAACTATGTCTTTGAGGATGACATGACCCCTCACAACCCCTTGGGAAAGGGCTATAAGTTATAAAATTTTCCCCCTGTTTACGTATAGTATTTGTTATTGGGAAGCGTACAGACATTTCACGGGTGAATTTTCTTCGGGGGGTGGGGTTTGATGGGAAAATTTTCCGTGGGGAGGGAAGATTCCAGGGGTGAAATTTGCTAAGGAAATTTTACACAGCAGAGATTTACCAGAATTCCTATACGAAGTGCTTTTTATTTGTCTTACTTTCTCATTGGCATCCCAATTTTACATGTTGAGATTACCGGGGAAATTTCACGCGGTAAATTTTCAGCGGGGTTGGTTTTGTATAAGGTATTTTCCCATCGGGGGGATTTTCCATGGGGGCCAGATTTTTAGAGGGAGAAACTCTCCAAGAGGAAAACTCGTGAATTCCCATGGATGAGGAAATTCCTAGTACGATTTGAAAAACGACCAGAAATTAAATTTTAAGAAAAGTATTTTTTAAAAAGAAAACGGGTTGGAAGAATTTTACAGCGGGAATTGCTCGCAGGAAATTTGCCGAGGGGAATTTTCAGCGAGGATTGAATTGTCCGGGGGGATTCTTACGCGGGAGGAACTTTAAATTGATAAATTTTCATAGGAGGGACTTTTTCATGGAGGTGGGAGGCAGATTTCCCATCATTATTTGAAAAACAATCAGATTGCATAAACAAAAAAACAAGCTTTTCCCTTTGAAAGTTAGCAGTTACATTAAACTTAAGACGAACATAAATTATTCCGAATTTGAGGGGAAATAACCCCTCCTCAATACCTCGCTCTTTACCCTAAAGTTTGACTTTTCGTCCCAATTTTTTTAAGAACTACTCCTGGAACACAGGGACAATTAATTAAAATAAGAAGATTTTTTAAAGTACTAAAAAACTTTAGCGTGAAAAGCTAGGGATTGAGGAGGGGGCGGCCCCCCCCTCATAAACGGAATATTTTCTTTTCGTTTTAAGTTTTAATGTTAGGTTTCCCTTAATTTCAGTTAAAAAAAACTTGTCTTTAAATTAAATATATTTTAAAACCCAAGTCACAATTGCAGCAGTCTGGTCTAGGCAGGTATAACGGAGAAAGAATATTGTGAAAAAAGAATATATTGTGGTTGAAAAACGTACAGTTCTTTTTACTGGGTTTTTAACGTGTTATTTTCGAAAACTTTACCTACCAACAACAATTAAATATGTCAGCGGGTAAAAAAGGCGGGATTATGTGACATCTCTTTCTGACATACGCTTAAAAAATAATTACATTGGCTTAGGAAACCAATGGAATTAAAAAAGACTTATTAATACACACGTATAGGAGTGTAGTCTCTCTTTGTCTCATTTCTGGTACCTTAGTCCTGTCAGAAGTATTTTTTTTTATGTCCCCTTATTTTAGTAGCTCTATGTTCATTATCCATTATAAAAAAAATTCAACATGAATATTGCTACATTAATAAATCCTTTAACAACAGACAGTAGTAATAACAGATCTTATTATTGAAAAAAGAAGGCGAGTAGATAGTAATTCAAGAAGAGGGCGGATTTGATGCCTCAAAAAGCACATTTTCAGGGGAAAAGTTTCGTGAGGAGTCAATTTGAACTAATTTAATGAGTGAAAAAAACCTTACTTTAAAAAAACCTCTGAATACAGCTAAAGGTGCACAAGCTGAAGAGGTTGTGAATGTAGAAATATCTTATTTACCTATGGAAATCTGGATTTATGCCAAGATCTTCTTCAGAAGAGAATTCAGTATTTTGAGGCTCTGCCCTACTTCTTCTTTTCTTTTCCACCTTCGGCATGACTCTAAAAAATAAAGTTGGCTGAAACCTACGCCTTCTTTCAACTCTGTCTAGAGATATTGCCCTAATTATGCTAAAAAAGTTTTCTGATAAATTTATAATTTAGGGGGCCCAATTCCCTTGCATGGAACTTGTCTGCATCGAAACTCATGGTTTGCATACTGAAAGCACGAACGTGTCTCTTGCCCCCTCTACATTTTAGACAGATAAATCCATAGTTTCAAGCTAACCCCTTGCAGGGTCGATGGGTTGGTCGGTATTTATCTTTTATTTCGTATGTGGCTAGTAAATAGATATATATATATATATATATATATATATATATATATATATATATATATATATATATATATATATATATATATATATATATATATATATATATATATATATATATATATATATATATATATATATATTTTATAATATATTAGAAGGGACGGGCGTAGTGCGCCCCTACAAAACTCAACATTCGTATACTTTTCACAGATACTTAAGATACATGCCCTGTGCTGTTTCGAAAAACTTGATAACCCTTCCCCCTCCAATAAATGCATGTATATGTGTCTGTTACTCCTGACAACTAGAACGGTTAAGATTTTAATAAATTTAGGCCTAGATAAGGCAAAACATGAAACAAAGTAAACAATAAACTGGGTACTTGTCTGTTAGCCAGTACACACTCGGAAATTAGGATTTGTAAAATTTGACAATAAACGGTTTATTGCTGTCTGTACATGGAGACAATTAGCTTCGGCTCAGTGGAAAACTACATTATAACTATATTTTAGTAAATATTTAGTTGGTATTTTGGTTAGGTTAGGTTACATTTTGCATGCAGCCACGCTGTAATGTGCAAATATACAGTCCAAATTACACATATCATATCTACCTCCCAAGCGTCTCACTTGTTTCCATCCCGTACCTCTATATCAAAACTCTCTAATGTGTACAGGCTAAAAGATAAGTACAATGAACTATTCTATAGAAGCCACCATGCTGGACAGTAACAACACTACCATCCAGACTATTTTGATTTTTCAAAAGAAGAACATCAAGAAAAGGAAGTTTCCCATTCTCTTCCAATTCAACAGTAAACTTTAAATCCCCCCCAGACAATTAAGATGTTCCAAAAATCCTTTTAATTCCTCCTCCCCATAATCCCATACTGAAATAATGTCATCCATATACCGGTCCAGAAAATATGTTTTAAAAAATATTAATCTAACGCAATTGTTTCAATAATCTCCACAAAAATATTATAGTTCCAGTCACGCTCGCCAAGTAAAATTGGTTTGATCATTTCTTTAACTGATCGGATCTTTAGTATTTGCTCTCCAAAATTTGTTGAGGAGTTTTCTTTTCTAAGGAAAATACTAATACGCAACATGTATCCAGAATGGTTAATTAACCAGACTTTTTCAAAGAGAAGAAAAAGGTTTCTAGAGATTTTTAAGGAAGTCTTGGAGACAACTCGGGAGAAGGATGTTTTTTGTTCCTTACCATATGTACCCGGGCTAAGTGAAAAACTCAAAAGAATTTTAAAGAGCAATGGTCTAAAGGTAGCTTTAAAGAGTAATTATACTTTGGGTAGTTTTCTAAATTCTGGGAAGGATCTAACTTCATTTGGGCAACAAAGTGGGGTTTATCGGATCCCATGTACTTGCGGAAACTCATATGTGGGACGTACTAACCAGAGTTTGGAAATGAGATTATTATAACATAAAGATTCTATTTCTTCGGCTTCAAAGCAAGATTCCAATTCTGAAGATTTTACGTCAGTCCTTTCAGGACATATTTTCCAGAGCATTTTATTTTGTTCGAGAATGTCTCTTAGATTTCTAGGGATCGAGGCTTAAAGCAAAATTTTCGAGAAACTCTTGAAATAAAGGAAGTCTAATTCGAGAGTGTTGCTATGAATCGGGATACAGGTTAATTTGGGCTGAACTCTATCTATGATAATTTATCAAAATCTGACAGAGTAAACTTGAATTCACTCAATGTAGTTGACCTTTGTCCAAACTTTATATCATTGAATGCTTATGAACCGAAGCCAAGAAGGTAAAAGAGGCTAGCTTCCGTCTTTTCTTTGAAAAGAATTAGAGATTTAAACAATATGTAGTTTTATTTGATTTCGTTCATACGCTTTTTTTTAAATTGTTTTAGTTTTTACTACTGATGACGGTCACTCTATCTGTGACCGAAATATCTGGTATTTTTTTGTGAATTTTCTATACACTGTCTATTAAAAAGGATTTTATCCCTATTTTGAACTTTTATTTTATCGTCATGGAAAGGCAGTGTGGTCTCCGAAATTATCTAAGTTCTAGTTCAGTTTTTAAGAGTCAAAAGAGATCAGAGGGCAACTATCCCCACACGCCACTTTTCCCCCAAATACATCCGATAAAAATTTTGAGATAGTCATTTTGTTAAAAAAGGTCAGATAAAAAATTGGTGCAAGTTATGCCCTGGGGGCAAATACGGTTTTTATGGAAGGGATACTCGTATAAACTTCAGAGAGGGCTGATTTGAATGGAAATTGAAAGTTATAGTTGAATTTTTAAGAGTCAAAAGAAATCGGAGGGCACCTAGCCCCCGCCCCGCCCTTTTTTCCCCGAACCCATCCGATAAAACTTTCGAGACAGATTTTTTTTTTAAATACAATGGTCAGATAACAACAACTCCGTTGTCGACACAACCCCCCAGGGTCCGGGGGCAGGCATTGTAAGCTAGGTCCTGGGGCCGTATATGGTTCTTATGAAAGGGGAGCTCGTATAAACTTCAGAGAGGCCTCATTTGAATGGAAATTAAAAGTTCTAGTTCATTTTCTCAGAGTAAAAAGATCGGAGGGAAACTAGCCCGTCCCTCCCTCTACGCCTTTGGGTTTATCGGATGGATAAACGCATCCGATAACAATTTGAGGTGACCATTTTGTTAAAAATAGTTCAAACATCAGATATTAAAACTCCGGGGTCGACACAACCCCCCAGGGCCCGGGGACAGGCTTTGTAAGTTATACCCTTGGGGTAAATATGGTTCTTATAGATGGGATGCTTGTATAAACTTCAGCGAGGGCTCATTTCATTGAAAATAGTGAGTTCTAGTGCCCTTTCACGCCCACCATTTCCCCAAACATATCCAGTCAAAATTTTGAGATAGCCATTTTGTTCTACGTTGTTGATTTTCAGAAAGAAACAATGTTTCTGAGGAGGACACTCCCCCCGAGGCCCTCAGGGCAAGGGTTGTAAGTTACACCCTGGGGGCATATAAGGTTTTATAGAAAGCTTTGTCGTAGAAACTTCAAAACGGACTCATCGATTGCAAATTCAAAGGGCTAGTGCCCTTTTTAATAGTCGAAAGGTTTTGTAGATAGCGTTGTCGTAGAAACTTCAAAAAGGGCTCATTCGATTAGAAATTTCAATGGCTAGTGCCCTTTTTAATAGTCGAAAATGATTGGAAGGCAACTATCAACCCTTCCACGTCTACCATTTCCCCAAATACATCAAATCAAAATTTTGAGATAGCCATTTTGTTCAACGTAGTTGAAAGTTCTGGGAATTATATCTTTGAGCAGGACACTCCCCACGTAGTTTTCAGGGCAAGGGTTATAAGCAACGCCCTTGGGGCATATATGGTTCTTATGGAAGGAATGCTCGTATAAACTTCAGAGTGGGCTCACTTGATTGGAAATTGAAAGTTCGAGTTCACTTTTTAAGCGTCAAAAGATATCGGATGGTAGCCAGCCCCCCACGCCCTTAACAAAACTCCGGTGTCGACACAGCACCCCAGGGCCCGGAGGTAGGCGTTGTAAGTTATGCCCTGGCGGCATATATGGTTCTTATGGAAGGGATGCTCGTATAAACTTCAAAGAGTGCTCATATTGATTAGAAATTGAAAGTTCTAGTTCACTTTTTAAGAGTTAAAAGAAAATGAAGGGCACCTAGCCCCCCCCCCCTCCACGCCCTTCTTTCCTCAAACCCATCTAATAAGAACTTTGAGATAAACATTTTTTTAAATAGTTCAACGACGATACAACGAATACTCCGGGGTCGACACAGCCCCCCACCCCAGGGCAAGAGGACAGGCATTGTAAGTTATGGCCTGGGGGAATATATGGTTCTTATGGAAGGGATGCTCGTAAAAACTTCAGAAAGGGTTCATTTGATTGGAAACTGAAAGTTCTAGTTCAGTTTTTGAGAGACAAAAGAGATTATAGGGCAACTACCCCCCCCCCCACGCCCCCTATTCCCCAAACACATCCGATAAAAATTTTGAGATATCCATTAAATGAAAAATTGTTAAAAAGTCAGATAACAAAAACTCAGGTGTCGACACAACCCACCAGGGCCCGGGGGCAGGCGTTGTCAGTTATGCCCTTGGGCATATATGGTTCTTATGAAAGTGATGCTCGTATAAAATTCAGAGAGGGCTCATTTGATTGGAAATTGAAAGTTCGAGTTCACTTTTTAAGAGTCAAAAGATTTCCGAGGGCAACTAGCCACCCCACGCCTTCTATTTCCAAACCCATCTTATGAAAATTTTGAGATAGACATTTTGTTAAAAATAGTTCAAAGGTCGGATAAAAAATCCGGTGTCAATACAACCCCCCAGGGCCCAGGGGAAGGCTTTCTAAGTTATGCCCTAAAGGCATGTATTGTTCTTATGTAAGGGATGCTCGTATAAACTTCATAGAGGGCTCATTTGATTGGAAATTGAAAGCTCTATGTCACTTTTTAAGCGTCAAGAGATTTAAGGGCAACCAGCCCCCCCCACGCTTTTTTTTTCTCCAAACCCATCCGCTACAAATTTTGAGATAGCCAATTTTTTGAAAATTTTTCAAAAATTAGATAAAAAAAATCCGGTGTCAGACACCCCCCCAGCCCGGGGGTAGGCGTTGTAAGTGTTGTTCTGGGTGCGTATATGGTTCTTATGAAAGGGATACTCGTATAAAATTCAGAGAGGGCTCATTTGATTGGAAACTGAAAGTTCTAGTTCACTTTTTAAGTGTCAAGAGATATCCGAGGGCAACTAGCCCCCCCCCCCCCACTTTTTCCCCCAAGCCCATCCGATAAAAATGTTAAAATAGCCATTTCATTGAAAATAGTTCAAAGGCCAGATAATAAAAGCTCCTGTGTCGACACAACCCCCCAGGGTCCGGAGGTAGGCGTTGTAAGTAATGCTCTGGGGGCTTATAGCTCTTACAGAGGGGATGCTCATATAAACTTCGGAGAGGGCTCATTTGATTGGAAATTGAAAGTTCTTGTTCACTTTTTAAGAGTCAAAAGAGATCGGAGAGCAACTAGCCCCCCCCCCCCCTCCACGCCCTAAGGGCATCAGATAAAAATTTTGAGATAGGCATTTTGTTAAAAATAGGTCAAAGATCGGATTACAATAACTCCGGTGTCGACACAGCCACCCAGAGTCCGGGGGTAGGCGTTGTAAGTTATGCCCTGGGAGCATATATGTTTGTCATGGAAGGAATGCTCGTGTAAACTATATAGAGGACTCATTTGATTGGAAATTGAAAGTTGTAAATCACTTTTTAAGAGTCAAAAGTGATCGGAGGGCAGCTAGCCTCCCCCACACTCCATTCATTTTTTCCCAGAGGTACTTCATAATCAATCAATCAATAAATTTTATTCAATCAATAAACTCAACAAAATAAACTTCAATATAAACTTCCCCGTAAGGCTCTATGGCCAGGAAAAAAACAGGGGAGAAACAAAAATGAAACAAATACTTAAAAAAAACAAAAACATTTTCAACATCATACATTCACTCCTTTAAGAGATTCAACACAAGAGAAATCATAAGATAAAAAAAATCGTAAGATACAATGATCAACATAAAATAAAAAAACTTAATTACTAGCTAGAAGATCCCTAATATTGAACATACTAAACGAGCGGCAGCTTCGTGCAGACACAGGGAGCGTGTTCCAGATCATGTTGCAAGTTGTCAGAGGGTTGAAGTTAGACCTCACTGATGGAGCATGAAGAATCTGTGATTTTCTGGAAGTGCGGAGATGATAAGTTAAATGATCAGAAACGAAAGATATACTTTTACATAGAGCAGCAGGAAGGTGGTCGTGCAACTGTAAAAAGATGAAAGAAGAACAAGAAAGAAAATAGAGACATTTCAAATCAAGCAAGGATTTAAGTGAAGATCGGTTAGTTTCCTTAATAAGAGTCCTTGCTTTATCATAAAGTTTTGAAAGTGGCATCAGAGACGAAGTAAAAGTTGACATCCAAATAACAGAACAAGATGAAACATAAGACTAAACTAGGCTGTAGAACAAGATTCTAAGAATCGACACTGGAAATATGTGTTTAAGCTTTCTAAGGATTCCAAGACTCCTGGAGACATTCAATTTAATCAGGTCAATATTATGCTTGAAGGAAAGATTTTCATCAAGCAAGATGCCTAGGAATCGAACGTAACGATCCCTAGGTCTACTTACAGAACCTCTTGATACATGTATTTCATTTAAGTCAGGGCAAGCCTTCGAAACTCTGGAGAAAATGAGAAAAAATGACTTCCCGACATTTAAGGTAAGATAATTTACATCAAACCATTGAATAACTCTTTCAAAAAGGGCATTTATCTTTGAACGAAGATCAGACTCAGTTCTACCAGCTGTGCCAAGAGTACTGTCATCAGCAAAAGCAATTAGTGCATCCGGTAAGGACGAACTCCTGTCACAATTAGTGATGGATGCTGGTTGACAAAGACGACAGCAAATGGTAGGTTTTAAATTTTGAACCGCATTAATAAGGTAATTGACATAGATTAAAAAGAGTATCAGCCCAATAACAGATCCTTGTGGAACGCCAAACTCTATTCCCAAAGGGTTAGAAAATTGCGGATCAACCGAGAAGACTCGACCAGATAAATATGATAGAAACCAAGAATAAGCATTCCCTCTTATACCAATATGGGACAGTTTCCAAAAGAGAATATTGTGTGTTAATGAGTCGAATGCCTTTTGTAAATAGAGAAAAAGAGCAGCAGGTATCAGACCAGAGTCAAGAACTGAATGTAAATAATTCAAAGGAATTGCGCATGCTTCTCAGTTGATCACTTCGCCCTAAAACCAAACTGAAAATCATGAAAAAAGTGTTTAGAATTAAGAAAATTAAGAAGTCGAGAAAGCATAGGTTTTTCAAATATTTTACTAAACACTGATAAAAGGGATATGGGACGATAATTTGCAGGATCGAATAGAAGGGGCCTTTGTATAAACTTCAAAGGGGGCTCATTCGATAGGAAATCGAGAGTTCTAGTGCCCTTTTTAAGAGTCGAAAGTGACCGGGGGCAACTAGCCCCCCCCAAGCCTTTTTCCCCAAATACATCTGATAAAATTTTGAGGTAGCCATTTTGTTAAAAATAGTTCAAAGGTCAGATAAAAAAATTCCTGTGTCGATGCAACCCCCAGGGCCCGGGCAGGCGTTGTAAATATTGCCCTGGGGGTATATATAGTTCTTATAGAAGGTATGTTCGTATAAACTTCGGAGAGAGCTCATTTGATTGGAAATTGAAAGTTGTAGTTCACTTTTAAAGAGTCAAAAGATATCGGAAGCCAACTAGCCCCCCCCCCCCAAGCCCTTTTCCCCCAAATACATCTGATAAAAATTTGAGGTAGCCATTTTGTTGAAAATAGTTCAAAGATCATATAACAAAAACTCCTTTATGTATGGCTATTTCGTTAAAAATAGTTCAAAGGTCAGAAGAAAAAAAAACACGCCTGTGTCGAAGCAACCCCCAGGGCCGGGTCAGGCGTTGTAAATATTGCCCTGGGGGTATATATGGTTCTTATGGAAGGCATGCTCGTATAAACTTCGGAGAAAGCTTATTTGATTGGAAATTGAAAGTTCTAGTTCACTTTTAAATAGTCAAAAGATATCGGAAGGCAACTAGCCACCCTCCCTCAATGCTCTTTTTTCCTCAAACCCATCCAAAAAGAACTTTGATAGTTCAAAGATCATATAATGAAAAATCCGGGGTCGACACAACTCCCAGGGCCCGGAGGCAGGCATTGTAATTAATGCTCTGGGGGTATATATACTTCTTATGGAAGGTATGGTCGTATAAACTCCGGAGAGAGCTCATTTGATTGGAAATTGAAAGTTCTAGTTCACTTTTAAAGAGTCAAAAGATATCGGAAGGCAACTAGCCACCCTCCCTCCATACTCTTTTTTCCTCAAACCCATCAAAAAAGAACTTTGAGATAGCCATTTTTTTTTAAATAGTTCGAAGATCATATAATGGAAAATCCGGGGCCGACACAACCCCCAGGGCCCGGAGGCAGGCATTGTAAGTAATGCTCTGGGGGCATATTTACTTCTTATGCAAGGTATGCTCATATAAACTTCGGACAGAGCTCATTTGATTGGAAATTGAAAGTTCTAGTTCACTTTTAAAGAATCAAAAGATATCGGAAGGCAACTATTTGCAATGGTTAAAAGCTTGGAAAGTAGGATTTTGTCATTGGAATCGAAAGTGGATGATTTTGAACAAGAAAAGATGTTGGATTGCTTAGTGATGAATGGAGTAAGGCAGAGGCCCTGGAAATGACCTAAAGAAAGAAGTATCGGTTATCATTAAAGACAAGATGCTGATCCCTGGTTTTGAAGTTAATAATATTGTAAATGTTTATCGATTTAGTTTGAATGACTCTAACGATCAATCTAAAGTGTCTCCTGTGCTAATACGCTTCAAAAATGTGGATTTAGCTCGAGTTATTTTCAAAGAAAAGACTAAACTAGCAAAGAGTGGAATATTTTTATCAGAATCGCTAACAAAAAAGCGTCGTGAAATTTTAAATGCGGCAAGAGATTGCTTCGGTAAATTTAATGTATGGACTGACCGCGGGCAAATTTTGACCAAACCACCTGGTCAATCAATGATACGAAAGATTCGATCATTCACAGATTGTGCTTAGATATTTTTTTTTTTTTTTTTTTTATTTTTTTTTTTGTGCATGTATATTTTATGTTTTAATGCCATATATAAAATCGATTTTCTTTTTTTAATGGCAAATTAGAAACGCCCCCAGTTGTAGGACGACTTTTTGAGCTTGAAAATAACCTGTTAGATGTTTTAAGCATTATCAATAATTCTATCGGACATGTCAACTGTGATTTGATCACAGTGAACCACACAGTAATAAGTAAATATGTTTCTAGTCTGAGGGAGGCTGTCAAGCGGGATGGATATTTTTCAGTGCTCCAGTTGAATATCCAGGGTCTTTGTTCTTCAATTGACCATCTAAAACAGATTGTTTCTGATGGGCTACCTGACGTTGTTGGTTTATGCGAGACTTTTTTAGATTCTAAAAATGATATGCTTTTGGATTTGCCAGGTTATAAAATGGAACGACTGAATCGACAAAAGATGGCCAAGGGTGGTCTTGCTTTGTATATTTCTAATAATCTCCCATATTCTCTTAGAATGGATTTATCCAGAAACATCGACGGTGTCTTTGAGTCACTTTTCGTAGATATTAAATGTGGAGGTAAGGATTTAATTGTTGGTATTATTTATCGATCTCCTAGTGGCTCTATCCGACTGTTTCTACACACCCTTAATGATCTACTGGAGACCATCCTAAAACAGTCGACTAAATTAATTATTATGGGAGATTTTAATATAAACTTGATGGATATAAAGTCGTCTGTATCTTTGGATTTTCTTTCGTCCATGTTTGCCGCAGGTACTTTACCTTCTGTATATATCCCATCTCGCATAACAGAGAGTACGTCATCTCTGATAGACAATATTTTCTGTACGGCTACCTTGATCCAAAATTGTGTTCTAGCGAGCGACATTTCCGATCATTTCCCTTTTTACTCTAGATACTGTTTTGATAAACTGACTATTGAGAGGACTAGTGAGTCTGTTAAGAGGCTTTTTAGGTTTGGTGAAGTGGAATTGATGCTTCTTAGGTCAAGATTGGCAGAAATTTCTTGGGGTGGTTTTGAGAGTGATTCTGATTTTTGTAATTTATTTGATAATTTTTATGAGTCTATTAAAGACGTTATTCTTGATATTTGTTCTGTTTCACCTTCTAATCGTAAGTCTAAGAATGATTTTCCTCTAAATCATTGGATGACCCCTGGTCTCCTTAGGAGTTGTAGGAGAAAAAATAATCTCTGGAGGGCCCTTAAGTCTGCTAGCCCTTCAATGAAAGCTATTTGCTTTCAGCAATTTAAAATTTATAGGAATATTTTTAATTTTGTGTGTCGAAAGGCCAAGTCCCAGTATTATTTGAATTGTTTTTCAGATTATGGTAAAGATATACGAAAAACTTGGCAGGATATAAATTCTGTGCTTAGGCCCTTTTTTCAGTCTTCATCAACCCCTTCTTTTTTGGATATCAATGGCAAAATCATCGAAGATGAACTGAATGTTCAAGATGCATTTACTTCATATTTTGCGAATATTGGTAAAAGGACCGCTTCGGCTGTTGATTCTTCTCCTTCAGGATCCAACTTCAGGTCTTATCTTGGGCCACCTTGTATGAAGTCAATGTTTTTGGAACCTGCGACGGAGAATGAAATAGCTAAAATTGTTATTGGATTGAAAAATTGTTCGTCTTCTGGCCTTAATAGTATTCCTACCAAATTAATTCATTTCATACTTCCTTCTATTATATCTCCCTTAACAAAACTCACTAACCTCTCGTTTCAGCATGGTATTTTCACGAGCAGTCTCGCGTGCGCTCTAGTCATCATAGGATAGAAGGGGGGGGGACACGAAATGATCAGTAGAATGGCCTTATTGACTACGGACGGGACTCCTTATATGGGCATAGAATACGGACGGGACTCCAAATAAGGGCATAGCCTCACTAGGGAGAAAAGATTGCGTAATGGGGTCAATGACCTCTTTTTCCAAGGTCGATTTATTTGATGTTTCTATGTGTAATAGCTCCGGTGCGAAGGTTGCACATGCGCATTGAATTCTAACGGGAACAATGTTATTGATCTAGGAATCGAGGGGGAAGTGAATTTCCGTGGATTTACATAATCGCTAGGGGAAATTATTGATTCACGAAGGGGAGAATTAAGAAAAATTAAGGTTTCTTTAATCTTTAGGCCTGACCTGTGAACTTGATTTACATAATCGGCGGGGAAATTGTTGATTCACGAAGAGGGAATTAAGAAACATTAAGGCTTCTTTAATCTTAGGTCTGAGGGATGAACGTTCTTTAGGACAGAGAGAAAAATTAATATTCTATTTTTAAATAGGGCTTCATTGATCTTTAGTGTCAGGAATCATAAATGACATCACTTGTTATCTTGGAATTATGTGGGAGTCTAAAGAGATAGAAATTCAATTTTTAAATGCGGCTTCACTGAGCTTTAAGTCAGAGAGATAAATTGATATTCTAACAAAACCATAATAGTTTAGCTAGGAACATTTATGAGATGAAGAGATTAACGTAGGAAAGGGTTTCCTAGAAATTTGAAATGTGAAAGTACTGAGATGCCAAACAAAAGGAACACGATGAAATTACTTTTAGGGATTATTTGGGCGAAACGGTTTTAGACAGCTTATGGAATTATTTCGGCGAAACCGTTAGAGACCTTGATTTAAAAGATGATTTAAAAGATCATTTTTGAGTGTGGTGGTTATAATACACAAGTTCCATTGAACTGTGTTGTGAGGTCCCCTACCACAACCCCAAAGAGCCCCGACCGCCCTACCCCGATCCAAAGGGTTCCAATCCCCATACCCCAACCCCGAAGGAAGCCCCCGGTCCTCAAAGCCCCCCAAACTCCCAAAGGCCCTCCATCGGTCCCCCAAAGGCACACCCCGACCCCCAAAGGCCCTCCCCAGGCCCCAAATGTCTCCCAGGCTCCCAACTGTCCCCCCAGACACTCAAAGTCCCCCCCAGCACCAACAAGGCCACCGGCAACCCAAAGGCCCACCCAGCCACCCCAATACCCTCCCCGGGCCTCCCAAAGACACATCGAGCTCCCAAAGGACCAACGGGGTCCCAAAGGCCCTCCACCGGTCCCCAAATGTCCCCCAGGCACCCAAAGGCCCTCCCGGCACCCCAAAGGCCCACCCCCACCCCCAAATGCCATCCCCGGACCCCACAGCCCCTACCCCGGGCCCCACAGGGCCCCCCCCCCTCCCCAAGGCCCCCCGACCCGCACGGGGCCCACCGACCCTCCAAGGCTCTCCCCCAGCACTCGTCTTTCGGTGATGTGTGTTTTCTGAAACCTATGATTTGGGATGTGTAGTTTGCTACTTCAGGCTTTTCTGAGCTAAGGTGTCCTAGCATTTCCTAGGTGAATTTTGTCTGAAACCAATAGTTTGGGATGAGTAGTTTGCTATTTCAGGCTTTTATGAGCTAGGTTTCATAGCTTTTCGTTGATGTGTGTTGAGTGAAACTTATGATTTGGGATGGTTAATTTGATATTTTTGACTTTTCTGAGATAGATTTCTTAGCCTATCATATGTGTGTCCTTTCAGAAAATTATGATTTGGTAGGTATAGTTTTCTTTTTGGACTTTTCAGAGCTAGGATTATTAGTAACTCATAGGTGTTTGTTGTCTGAAACTTCGAGTTTTGGATGAGTAGTTGGCTATTTCAGACTTTTCTGAGCTAAGGTTTCTTAGTATTTCGTAGGTGAATGTTGTATGTATCTGTAGGTGTAGTTTGCTTTTTGGACTTTTCAGAGCTAGGATTCTTAGTCACTCATAGGTGTTTGTTGTCTGAAACTTCGAGTTTGGGATGAGTAGTTGGCTATTTCAGACTTTTCTGAGCTACGGTTTCTTAGTATTTCGTAGGTGAATGCTGTCTGTAACTTATGATTTGGGATATGTAAATTACTATTTCGGGCTTTTCTGAGTTGGATTTCTTAGTCTTTCATAGGTGTGTAGTGTCTGAAACCTATGATTTGGGATGTGTAGTTTGCTATTTTTGACTTTTCTGAGCTAGGTTTCTTAGCCTTTCATAGGTATGTGTTGTTAGAACATCATGGTTTGGGATGTGTAGTTTGCTATTTCAGGCGTTTCTGAGCTAAGGTTTTCTAGTATTGCGTAGGTGAATGTTGTCTGAAACCAATAGTTTGGGATGTGTAATTTGCTATGTCCGACTTTTCAAAACCAGATTTCTTAGTCTTCTGTAGGTGTGTGGTGTCTGAAACCTATGATTTGGGATGTGTGGTTTGCTCTTTCAGGCTTTTTCTGAGTTGGATCTCTTAGTCTTTCATAGGTGTGTAGTGTCTGAAACCTATGATTTGGGGTGGATGGATTGCTACTTTTGACTTTTCTGAGCTGGATTTCTTACCCTTTCATAGGTGTTTGTTGTCTGAAACCTATGATTTGGGATGTGTGGTTTGCTTTTTTCGACCTTTCTGAGCTAGGTTTCTTAGCCGTTCATAGGTGAGTGTTGTCTGAAAACTATGATTTTGGATATGTAATTTGCTATATCTGACTTTTCATAACCGGATTTCTTAGTCTTTCGTAGGTGTGTGATGTCTGAAACCTATGATTTGGGGGTGTGTGTGTTGATATTTTTTTACTTTTCTGAGCAGGATTTCATAGCCATTCGTAGGTGTGTGTTGACTGGAACCTATGATTTGGGATGGTTAATTTGCTATTTTTGACCTTTCTAAGCTAGATTTCATATCCTTTCATAGGTGTCTCCTTTCAGAAAATTATGATTTGTGAAGCATACAAAAACTTACACACCCACACTAAAACTTACACACACACACACAAGAAAACTAAAACACACACCCAAAAACATACACACACACACACACACAAACTTACACACACACACACACACACAAAAACTTACAAATGAAAACGAAAAATAAAATGAAAAAAAAAAAATTAAAAAAAAAAAAAAATTAATAAAAAAAAAAAAAAAAAAAAATAAACTCACACAAAAAAAATATATAACACACACTAAAAATAAAAAACAAACACACACACAAAAAATTACACACAAAAAAAAATAAAAAAAAAAAAAAAATAACAAATGAACACAAAAAAAACTCACACACACACACGCCAAAACAAAAAAACAAAAACAAAAATACACACACACACACACACATACAAACACACACAAAAATGAAAACAAAAACTCACACACAAACACCCACAAAAAAAAACACACACACACACAAACACACAAACACACACACACTAAAACTAACACACACAATCCAAATATTACACAATAAAAAACTTACACACACACACACACACACACACACACAAACTAAAAAAAAAAAACACAAAAAACTAAAAACACCAAAAACTTACACACCCAAAAACCCACCAAAAAAAACTAAAGAACAAACACACAAAAAACTAATAAAAAAAAGAATAAGAAAAGTAAAAAAAAATCTTACACACACACACAAAAACATACACACACTCACAAAAACATACACACACACACAAAAACTTACACACACACACACACACGAACACATACACACACGGAAACACAAACACACACACACAAAAACTTACACACAAACACACAATCACACACACACACAAAAACTTAAACAAGCACAAGAAAAATGACAAGCACACAAAAAATTATACAAACACACACTAAAACTAACACACACACGTCAAAACTTACACACACAAAATCTTATACACACAAAAACTTACACACACACACACACAAAAACTTACACCCACACGCAAAACTTACACACACACACACACAAAAACATAGACACACACAATCACAATTATGCAAACACACACACAAAAACATATACCCACTCTCAAAAACATACACACACACAAAAACTTAAACACACACAATCACAAACAAAAACACAAACACGAAAAAAAACTCACAAACACTAAAACATAAGCACACACACACGCCAAAACTTACGCAAACATAAATAAACACAAAAAAACACAAACGCAATCAGAAACAAAAACACACACGCACAAACACACAGAAACACACACACAAAACCTACATATGCACACTAAAACTTACATGCACATAAAAACTTACATGCACACAAAAACTTACACACACGCGCAAAAAATTACACACAAACACACAAACACAGACAAACGAAAACTTACACACACACACACACGAAAACTCACATACACACACACACACTGACAAAAACACAAAAACTAACACAAAAACATAAACACGCACACAAACACACACACAAACACACAAACCCACACAAACAAAAAAAAACACAAAAACACACA
>NC_142798.1:1894667-1908998 GCF_049724085.1 Artemia sp. Qi Xiang Cuo | reverse complement strand
TGGTCCAGGTAACGGGGGTTTAATTTGTACAAGGGTTCAGGTGCACAGGGATTTACTTTTACGAGGGCTCAGTTACACGTGGGTTCACTTGCACGGAGATTCAGTTGCACGGGGGTTTAGTTACACGAGGGTACAGTTAAATGGAATAGAGTTGCACCAGGGTTCAATTGCACGAGGGTTCAGTTACATGGAATTCGGTTGCACGAGGTTTCAGTTGCTCTGGGGTTCAATTACAGGGGGGTCAGGTGCATGAGCGTTTGTATGCAGGGGGTTTCAGTTGCACGAGAGGTCAGGCGCACGAGGGCTCATTTACAATGGAGCCGTAAGATTTATTTATTTAGGCTGAAAGGACAGGGTATATAGACAGGAAGTATGACTCATGATGAATAGGGCTATGTTTAGGTTTGCAAGGCTCAGGTGATAGAAATCTCTGATAGAAATAGAGCATTTCTGTTGGGGCTTTAACGCCCAGATTGGTACAACTAGGAATAAGTGGTATTCTAGCCTAGGCTGATTTGATGTGGGGAAGGAAAGTAGATATAACCATATAAGGAAGAACAAATGGGTTGGTGGAATAATTTAACTATAATCAACACGATATTCATTGCTAAATGGTCTTTAAGTTAAGTTGGCAATCGCACAATGGTAAGATGGCAAACGTTACTAATGATGTTTTTACAAATTTAAAATTGGTAGAATTGATTAGGAGTGCTAGGATATATACGAGTGCCGTAATTGACGTTACACTTATAAATCACCATCTAACAGCATCCTAAGTTAATTAATCCTGAAATTTAGGTAGTTTCGCTATTCACAATTGCCAAGTAGTTGTGACGATTATGGGCAGGGTGAGGACTTGAGAGGGACGTTCCAAAAACAGTTGGGATATGAAATTGAATTCCATCCGATTGAAATTGAAACAGGTCGGGTTAAGTATGAAACAAATTGAAATATATCTGATGAAATTAAAATGAAAAGACGGATTTAGAATTTGGTATAAGATTGGAAAAATATAAAGCTTAGAGGGAGCATTTGATCATATATATTTAAATGGATTTCTGATCTAACCAAATTAAAATGTAGGAAACCTTTCCTACTTTTACGCTTTTTCAACATGTTTTTCAATTTATATAAAAAAAAATCTAAATCGAATTACAAAATATAGTTCGCTAGATGGACTACTTAATTTCAGCTTTCGAGCGATAGCGAAAATCGTCGTCTTGCGCTGAAACCACCTAAAACTGTAGGATTGCAGGAAAATTACATACGTATGCTACCATTTCCGATTTACTAATATGACAAATTAAATATAAAATATATCCATAAAGATTATAATCCCTTGCAAGTTTGAGTTTCATTTGGTATTTAATTTATACGTTTTAAATCGCATTAATTTTTCAATTGACCATAGACGAGATCGCTGCATTATTATATCGCCGCATATCGCTGCAGATCCCGGCATTATTTAAAAAACGATCAGAACTTAAATAAGAAAACATGTTTTTTCAACTGAAAGTAAGGCGCAACGTTAAAACTTAAAAATAACAGAAATTATTCCCCTGTAATTGTCAATATGAATAATGTGTAAGCAGGTACGTAGAAAGGGGAGGGGGTACTACCAACCCTGTATGCCAAAATCTCAATTTTTTTCTTTTATTCCATAGTCTCTTGTAGGGACGAGACCCCCCACCCCCCTCCCCGCCCCGAAATATGTGCCTAACTTTTAAAAATATAACAAAAGCTCATATAAACAAATTTTTGATGCCTTTATTTAAGTTTTTCTACACCCCCCCCCCTCGAAAAAAATCCTGGCTACGGCCCTGGTCTCTTGTATTCTTAATAAAAGCTGACTTTTTTTCATGTTTTTGCCGCTTCCCCGAAATAAATTCATCTGTGATTGCAGTGTATACTTGTCTGTGACTGTGTTTCCCAGTAAACCAGTGTAAACAACATTTAAACTAATTCGAGTGATAGTCTAAAACTGTTTGTGCAAAGAGGTTTTTTTGTTCTGTGTCCAGAGACAATTTTCACATATCAGATACTTCATTTTATTTTCCTTCAAAGTGGGCAGAGGTAAACCTATTAGCTATATTATAATAATTTAGTTCACAGATATGATTATATATCCAATTGCTGGATAATTTTGTAATACCGTTTCTCCTTCTTCAAATTTGTTGGCGACATCAAGCAGGTTTGACAATTAATTTTCAAAATACGGACTGATGTAAAATATTCCTTATGAGGACCTGTAGCTTTTAGGTATTGAAATGTGCCTATTATTGACCCTTAGTAACCTACAATACTGATCCTTTTCTTCTTTTAGGAGCTCCTGGCTCATCTGTCTTGACAAGAGAAGAGATCCTTGCTCTCCTTATCGAGAAGCCTGAGCATGAAGAAGTTCCTGAAACGAAATATGACCACCTAAGCAGCGCAGAGCCGGCGTCTAGTGATGACGATTTACAAGTGGCAAAGTGAATGTTAATTATTACTTCCAATCTTGCTGGAAGAGTGATTTGTTTTAAGTTCCAGTTTTAATTTTATGAATAAATAATTTGAAAATCTAAATATTTTATAATCTCTATTACGCTGTTACAGGGACATGTTAGGCTACCACTGTTACTTTTAAACTGTTTCTGTTGCAATTTCTGTTACAGGGCCCTACTCTAAAGCGGTAGTGGTTTAGGTCTCATAACCTGGAAGAGGGGAGACAGGGTACCTAATAGAAGCATAAAATATGAAATAAAAGAAATTTAATGTTAGATATCAGAAAAACTGGGGGAGGGGGGCAGCCCCCCTCCCCACCCAGGTCTAGAACCGCCACCACATTAAATAAGTGTCTTGGGAAATGATAATATTCAACAATGGCACAAATGGGCTGTAAAAAAGAGATTTCAAGATACAATTTGAAGTACCAGGTACATTAAAATAAAATATTTTTGCCCCATGGACTCATTTGAGGTTTATTCATACCTGGAAACTGTGCTTTTATAAGATTTTTCATTTGATTGTTTCAAAATTATGAAGCTTTTAGGGCAGTGCTACATTTTTGTCAATGTTGTCACGTTGAACCGTGAAAATAAATATGCAAAACTAATTAATTAAAGTTGGTAACAATTTTGTCAGTAAAATTTATATTATAATAATCTGTTGATTCTCAAAGACCTTCAAAGGAAAGTTATACCTTCTTAAGTTGTTTGGTACCATATGT
Organism: Artemia sp. Qi Xiang Cuo; assembly: GCF_049724085.1. Taxonomy (NCBI): domain Eukaryota; kingdom Metazoa; phylum Arthropoda; class Branchiopoda; order Anostraca; family Artemiidae; genus Artemia; species Artemia sp. Qi Xiang Cuo. The sequence continues at coordinate 1,905,790 of NC_142798.1, read as the reverse complement.
TTTTGCTGATTTTTCGCCCACCTTCCTTTTTTTTAAATTTGGTATCCACTATCTTTGGATAAACGCTTAACATTACAACTGAATTTCTGATTGTTCGTAATTCGGAAGATATATGTGGTTTTGTGTCAATTTTCTTTTTTGTCAATTAATCAATCCAAGCAATCAGATTTTATTCCTACTTTCCACGATGCTTTAATATTTTCTTTCTGAAAGATATTTTTAGGTAATATTAGGGGAGGTACTTATATAAGATTACCTGAAAGGTCTTCGTTTACTTTTTAAACTCTGAAATTTAAATATTACATTTTTTGCAATTTTTAGTGCATCTCTCTTACAGTGAATTAAAAGAAAAATAGTTTAATACATCTCAAACTTAGGTTTTTATAGAATTTATTTCATTTCAGAAATGAGCTTAACAGAGAAAAAGTGAGTTTACTTGTAAGATATGTTGTGGCTCATCGGGCCAATCGGATTTTAAAAGGCGGATTTATTGTCTTCCCGAAAAAGACATTTTCTTGTCTGTCCAGATTTGTCGCATTAGGTAACCCGATTTGGAAAGTGTGGGGCTTGTTTTTTCATTCCTGACTTAAAGAATAATATAACTGGCGTGTGAAAAATGCGTCACAAGAATAAACCAGTGGTATCACAGTATAATTTTTAATACGGAAGTACACAGGGTTTTTAATTCCCTTTGGATCTGGCTGTAAGCCACATAATATTGATTGATTTTATAAGAAACTGCACTCTCTTAAACATAGCATAAAGCCCTAGTAAAATGGAAGTGGGTTAGATTAGTCAAATGTAAAGTCGTAACATTCATGAAATATAGCCTATGTTTACCCATAACAATATTATCAAACAGTTTTTGGTAACAAACTGTAAGTGAGGAGTGACTCGGCCTGGTAGCAACCGCAACTCTAAAAAATTAAATTTTGAGAACAATAGATACATTGAGAGAATTGGCTTTTTATGCTGATTCCAAATATACAAAATTCATTAAGATTAATGTTACCCATCAAAAGGTACGAGTCTGGAAAAATTTGCCTGACTTAAGGGAAAACACCCCCAAAGAGTGAAGGGGTCATAATGAAAATCAAACCATCAGGTTCAGCCCATTAGAGGACCTTACTGTAGATGTTTCAGGCCCCTATCTGCAAAGGGTTCCATAGGGGGGGGGGGGCCATAAATGATGTTATCATACCAGTGATCCTAGAAGATCGAGCGAGGGGTAATTAAAATAAAAATTTAAGGTTCGAGTATCCTTTTTGTTGACCAAAAAAGTTGGAGGGCGACTCCCAATTTTCTTTTTTTCCCTAAAGACATTCGATCAAAATTTAGAGAAAGAAATATTGCTCAGCATAGTTGGAAAACCAACAGCTTTGCCTCTGGGGATGGTATGACCCCCCAGAGCCACTGGGGAAAGGGCAAATGAAATTTGCCCATTGTTTTGCATATAGTAATTGTTATTGGAAATATAAAGACATACTTCGGGGTAAGAGAGACACTTTTCCACGGCGAGAACTTCCGGTGGGAGGGATGTGTCCTGTTTAATTATCAAGGGAAAATATTGCATGGGAGGGGCGGGGAATTTATTATAATTCATATATGAATTCGTGTTATTTGTCTTACTTTCTCTTTGGTGACCCAATATTACATATGGAGATATACTGAGGGACCTAACCAAAGGAAATTTCCTGCGGGATGGAACTGTCTGGGGTGGAGATTTTCCACTGAATAAATGCTCCATGGGTTGATTTTTCGCGGGGAAAAACTTACCATTTGGGCGGGGGTTTCCGGGGAAAATTTTCCAAAGAAGGGTGTGGGATTTCAGACATGATTTGAAAAACGCTCAAAAACTAATAAAAAAAAAGTTTTTTTTCAAATGGAAGTGAGTAGAATCTCCCAGGGTTAATTGTCCGCAGGAAGTTTTACTTATCGGACTTGGCAAGAATTTTCCATGGAGGAACTTTTCGTCTGGGAGGCTTTCCTTAGAGAAGAGAGGCGGAGTTTCCGGCATTATTTGGAAAACAATCATAAATTGAATAAAAACAATTTTGTCTAATTGAAAGTAAGGATCAACAATACAACTTAAAAACGAACAGAAATTATTCCATTTATGGGAGGGCTGCCCGCTCTTAAAACCTTCACTCTCCACTATTTATGATAAATTTTGAATTTTTGTCCCAATTCTTAAAAAACGACTCCGGAAACACAGAGACCCTTTAATTGGACAATAAGTAGCTTTCTTAAAGCATTAAAAAAAATTTTGCGTAAAAAGTGAGGGATTGAGTAGGGACAGTTCCCGGCAGATATGGAATAATTTATATCCATTTTAATTTCTAATATTGCTCCTTACTTTCAGTTGTAAAAACTTGTTTTTTTTATTTGATAATATAAAACACAACAATTTACTTACTACAAAATCAGAAGTATCAAAATTGGGACTATATTTTTTCCTGTTTTACACATTCCATGCTAATTTCAGGAATGAATACAGATACAAAGACTTTATTTTAAATATTTTATTGTTTTTTAGAGTACCGCTTAGAGTAATTTTTTTTTCTTACTTTTCTAGATTTTGTTTCAGAAAAACCGCTCTCTTCTTTTTCTGTCTTCATCTTTATATCCAAAGTGCAAAAAAAAAAAATTAATACGCACATACACCCCCGGTGGCTATTGAAACAGGTACAGGGTTACAGGGTACAGGTACAGGGTACAGGGTTATATTTCAACTAGATCTCCATTTTATGTTGCCAATTTTAGCAGTTCACTGATTTGGCTTAAACTTTTGATCTTAATTTCAATGCACAAATTTAGGTTGAGCCTTGCTATAAAAGGGCAGCAGGAGTCATAAGGGTTTTGTATCTCAAAAAGCTTATATACAAATTATAAAGAACCCATTCCCCTTGTCTCAATTCATGTATAAGATGATTGGAAGAGTCTGTAGTCATACCCGCGTCTTCTTAGGATTCTTATTTCCTCTCTTTTCCTTATTATTGTTTCCTTTATTGTTTTTTCCCTTACTGTCTCTCCTTTCCTTGCAAAACATTCGGAAAAGATTACGCCTGTAAACGTGAAATGCTTCAAATCCAAGATAAATCATAGTTGCAGCGATAGCTGCATCCTAGTGAAGTAAGAAAAATTGAACGGTGTTCTATTTGAGTTTTATTAACGTTTTTTGCCTTATTAAAATTATTAAAATTGAAGAATCCTTATTACCCTTGTCCGTCAATTAGGACTAGCGGGTTATTAGCTGTTAGAAAAGCTTTTGCTTTTATTCGCCTCTTTCACTGGTGCTGAGCTGCTTAAGCCTTAAATGTAAATTAAATAAAAAAAACAAGTTTTTTAAACTGAAAGTAAGGTGCGACATTGAAACTTAAAACGAACAGAAATTATTCCGTATATGAAAGGGGCTGTCCCTCCTCAACGCCTCGCTCTTTATTCCGTATATGAAATGGGCTGTCCCCTCCTCAACGCCTCGCTCTTTACGCTAAAGTTTGACTCTGTCTCACAACTTTATTTTTTAAAACAATAAAAAACTTCAGCGTAAAGAGCTAGGCGTTGAGGAGGGGACAGCCCATTTCATATACGGAATAAAGAGCGAGGCGTTGAGGAGGGGACAGCCCCTTTCATATACGGAATAATTTCTGTTCGTTTTAAGTTTCAATGTCGCACCTTACTTTCAGTTTAAAAAACTTATTTTTTTTATTTAATTTCTGATCGTTTTTTAGTTAATGCAGCTTTTATTTGCATAAAAATTTTACTTTTCTTTTGCTAAATGAATGTCTTTACAAATTAACTTACGTAACTAACTTCTATATTTGTATATTTTTCTTCTGGCAAAAATTCAAAGTTGCAGATTTTTGCAGATATGAGCTTGAAACCTATGTAATAGGGTTTTCTGATACGCTGAATCTGACGTTGTGATTTTCATTAAAATTCTTTCACTTGTAGGGGATGTTTCCCCCTCTTTAAAAAATCGAGTAAATTTCCTCAGGCTTGTAGCCTTTGATGAGTAATACTAAACTTAATAAAATTTATATATTTAGAATCAGCATTATAAACACATTCTTTTGATACATTTCTTGACATCAAAATTCCGTTTTTAAAAGTTTCGATTACTATTGAGCCGTATCGCTTGTTTTTTTATTGTTTTTTTTATTACGTATATGTTATTACGTATATGAGGGGGTTCTGCCCTTAGTCAATACCACGCTCTTTACGTTAAAAATTAAAAAAAATCTGATTCACAAACCCCTGAATCACAATGGCGGTTTAATTATAATAGATAGCTCTTTTGAAAGAACTAAAAAAAAAACTGTCGCGTAAAGAGCGAGGTATTGACTTGGGGGAGAACCCCCTCACATACGTTATAATTTCTGTTCGTTTTAAGTTCTAATATTCCTTCTTACATTTCAGTTGAAAAAACTTGGTTTTTTTTTTTATTTAATTTCTGTTAGTTTTTTTAAATAATGCTTGGAAATCCGGCACCCCCTTCATAAAAATGTCCCTTACCCCAAAGGAACATCCTCCACGGACATATTCTCCAGATTAACTCCCTCCTCTAGCCCCCCCTCCAGAAAAAATCCTTCCTGAAAATGGTTGTATACGTCCCAATAACCAATAAATAATGCTGGCAAGTCCGGCGCCCCCTTCATGGCGATTTCCCTTCCCCCATGAAAACTTCCTTCATGAACAGATCCTCCAACATAACCCCCGACCCACCCATCCCTCCCACTAGCAGAAAAAAACCTCCTGAAAACTTCTGTATACTTCCGAATAACAAATACTATATGTTAACATTGGGTAAAGTTCATATCTTTTAGCCCTCCCTCTGGGTACTTCGGGGGATTAAGTCATCCCAAAAGACATATTTATCATATTTTCGACCATGCTGAACAAAATGGCTATCTCAAAATTTTGATCGGGTGACTTTGGTAAAAAAACAAGCGTGGGAGGGGGTCTAGTTGCACTCCATTTTTTTTGGTCACTTAAAAAGGGAACTAGAACTTTTAATATCCATTCCAATGAGCCCTCCTACGATATTCTAGGACCACTGGGTTGATACGATCACCCCTGGGGAAAAAAAAAAAAAACAAACAAACAAACAAACAAACAAATAAACACGCATCCGTGATCTTTCTTCTGGCAAAAAATGCAAAAATCCACATTTTTGTAGATAGGAGCTTGAAACCTCTACAGTAGGGTTCTCTGATACGCTGAATATGATGGTGTGATTTTCATTAAGGTTCTATAACTTTTAGGGGGTCTTTCCCCCTTTTTTTGAAAATCAGCCAAATTTTCTCAGGCGCGTAACTTTTGATGAGTAGCTCTAAACTTGATGAAAGTTATATATCTGAAATCAGCATTGAAATCTGATTCTTTTGATATATCTATTGGTATCAAAAACCCGTTTTCTAGAGTTTCGGTTACCATTGAGCCGGGTCGCTCCTTACTTACAGTTCGTTACCACGAACTGTTTGATTCTGATAAAAAATGTAGGTAAAGTAATGACTATGCCAATTTTGCCTGGGAACAATTGATGTTAGTTTCTATAGCCTAAATCTTATTCCTTTCATTTCAAAGCAATTTCAGCATGGAGTAATGGCGTAAGAATGCTTTTTATTGCAACTTAAAAGTATCACACGAAATAAAAGTGTTACAGTGTCATTAGACACGCATATCGGATCTCGGGTCTCGGATATTCCATGGATCTCGACCAATACCTTTTTTTGTGTCTTCATGAAAAAAAAGTAAAACTATTGCCTTCCTTCATTTTCTTGCATTGGTACCTGTTGAAACCCTTAAAATTATTAACGGGGGGACCAACCGAGCATATATACCTAGCTGGGCAATAGACATCTGTATAAACCCACCCATGCCCATTCATTAGCAGCCATAAGCTGAATTTTAGGGGGAGGGGGGGCTTAGCTGGTCTAATCGGCACTTCCAATGCTGTAGGCTATAATAGAAATCTTGAAACAAAAATATAAAATATAAGGCAGCATCATTCAGCCAGGGGGCTGGAGCTCCCCTCTGTCCCCCACCCCATATGGGCACCATGTTCCCATTGCATCATTCAATCCTCTCAATGCAGAAATGAACCCTTAAAGCAAAACAGGTGGGAAAGGCCAGAGACTACTTAGAACGTGTAACTATGCTTGACAAATCACTCGGGTATTGTAATTGAGATAGTTTCAAACGTTGAATTAGCTCTTCTTTCGGAGAGTTTTTCTTTGTAATTTGTTCTTTAGCTTGTTCTGCCGCCCGGGGCGCTCATCCCTTTTGCCCTCAAGTTTTGAAAATACTGGGGTAGAGGAAGCATGTCCGCAGCTGTATTTACATCAGGTAGATTGATGTTGCGATAAGTATTAGTGGTAGAAGAACAAATTCAAAGCTAGGAGTGGGATTCCTCCTTCAAAACTTTGAACAAAAACAAATTCTTTCTAATTTTAAGTTCTTGTTGTCGTTTATGAAGGATGACAGATTGCCAAATATCGTCCTTTTCAGCCACCTCTCTAGAGCTAAACGAAAATGAGATGGTCCCCCAATGGAATGGGAAGAGGTTGTAAAAAAGGCTTTGAAGGAAATATAGAAATACTCGGTGGAGGGAGGTGCAAAGCGGAAAGCTTTGAATAAATTGTGATGAAGGAGAAGCGTGCGTAGCCGTGTGTGCCTCAAGTCGGCTGGGTGGTGCAGTGAGCTGTTACTGGTAGCAGTAGTTGCCGTTAGTAAAAGAAAATGTTTTCCAAAGCCAAGTAAATTACACTGTGTCTGGTTACTCTTCAATGAGTCTTAGGTACCTAGATTGTTTTTTGCCTCCCGTGAAAAAACACACTTCTCCATCCACTCAAAGAGGTCTTATTGTTGTCAACTGACAGAATATCTATGAAATCTATAGAGAGAGAGAGAGAGAAGTTGCCAATTCAAATTAAATTACGTGACAGTTTTTGAAACTGATATTTATGTCCCATGTCTCGAAACATGATTCTATCGACTAGTTTAGCTTGTTGTTCACATCCAACTTATTTTCCAATATGATTAGAATTCTCAATTTTTTTAATTCAATATATCTCTTTTTCTCACTTGCAGAAATATTTTTCACTATCAGCTCCTAATATCAAAATCTTGGTGGATCTTGGGTGGGACCAACACTATTTTGAATTTGTACGAAGAGCAGTGTATTCAGTTACTAGAAATGCAAGAGAAAGACAGGGGGGTCAAAAATTTGTTTATTTTAATTTAGGAGGTGGGGACAATTGTATTGTTTTTTTTCAACTTTTTCGGTAAGAATTCGTAAAAAGGCATTTCAATGAAAATACCAAAAATGTTATTTTTAATGTTTTTGAGGGTGGGGGGGTAATTTTTCAGTTAATAAATATATTTTTTTCTATATAAACTCATTTTGTATTTTCCATCGTACTATACACGTATCCGGTGCACCTATAGATTATAAAATCAGATTTATATATTATTCACATACATGTTTTGTTGTCGGGTGCATTTCTCACTTAGATGCAGGAACAGGCGTGTATAAAAAGATAATTTAACTTCCAGTAGTTTAACATAAAAAAAGATCAGTAGGCCGAACACAACCTTTTAACTTAGAGCACGGTAGCCTTCGAATATCAAACAGTTCGTGGTAACGAACTGTAAGTAAGGAACGACCCGGCTCAATGGTAACCGAAACTCTAAAAAACGGAATTTTGATACCAATAGATACATCAAAAGAATCAGATTTTAATTCTGACTTCAAATATATATGTTTCAAAGAGCGAGGCGTTGAGGAGAGAACAGCCCCTTTCATATACGGAATAATTTCTGTCCGTTTTAAGTTTTAATGTCGCTCCTTACTTTCAGTTTAAAAAACTTGTTTTTTTTATTCAGTTTTTTTTTATTTAATTTCTGATCGTTTTTTAAATAATGCTTGGAAATCCGGCGCCCCCTTCATAGAAATGTCCCTTACCCCAAATAATCATCCTCCGCGGAGAGATTCTTCCGAGTAACCCCCTCCTCCAGTCCCCCCCCACCAGAAAAAATCCTTCCTGAAAATGTCTGTATACTTCCCAGTAACCAATACAATATGTAAGCAATTGGCAAAGTTCATAACTTGCAGCCCTTCCCCTGGAAACTTTGGGGGATTAAGTCATCCTAAAAGACATATTTATTAGATTTTCTACTGTGCTGAACAAAATCGATATCTCAAAATTCTAATTGAGTGACTTTGAGAAAAAATGAGCGTGGGAGGGGGCCTAGTTGCCCTCCGTTTTTTTTGTCACTTAAAAAGGGCACTAGAACTTTTAATTTCCGTTCCAATGAGACCTCCTAAGATATTCCAGGACCACTGGGTCAAAACGACTACCCCTGGAGAAAAAAAATAAATAAATAAACACGCATCCGTGATCTTTCTTCTGGCAATAAATGGAAAATTCCACATTTTTGTAGATAGGAGCTTGAAACCTCTACAGTAAGGTCCTCTGATACGCTGAATATGATGGTGTGATGTTCATTAAGGTTCTATAACTTCTAGGGGATCTTTCCCCCTTTTTCGAAAATCAGCCAAATTTTCTCAGGCGCGTAACTTTTGATGAGTAAAATGAAACTTGATGAAACTTTTATTTTTGAAATTAGGATTAAAATCTGATTCTTTTGATGTATCTATTGGTATCAAAATTCCGTTTTTTAGAGTTTTGGTTACCATTGAGCCGGGTCGCTCCTTACTTACAGTTCGTTACCACGAACTGTTTAATCTACTACTACTACTACTAACAACTCACCTCAGCACCAAGCAGTCTGAGGCCAACCCAGCTACGCACGCTCCTCCTCCACACCAATCTATTCAAAGCCTCCCTTTTTACACCCGCCCATGAAGTTCCCATTTCCTTTAAATCTTTCTTTATGACGTCCTCCCACCCCAGACGGGGGCGACCTGCTTTCCGTTTAGCCCTAGATGGTTGGCCGTAAAGAACAATCTTCGGCAATCTGTCATCCCTCATCCGCACAACATGCCCTAACCACCTCAACCTTTCTTTCATTATAGCCCTAGAGAGCAGTATTGAACCACATTTTTCGTATTGCCTATTGTTTGAAATATGGTCAGTCATCCGAGTACCCAGAACAATTCTTAAGTAATTTTTCTGGAAAACATATAGCAAATCTTCATCCGCTTTTCGGAGCGTCCATGCTTCAGAGCCATATTTGACCCCTGTCATCACTGTAGCTCCTAATATTCTAATCTTGGTCTACAGACTTATATTCTTACTATTCCAGACTTTTTTTAACGGTGAAAATACAATTTGAGCCTTGGCTATTCTATATTTAACACCTTCACTGCTTCCTCCATTTTTACTAATAATACTACAAGGGTAAATGAAGATGCTCACCTGATCAACCTTTTCATCACCCAACGTTACCTTTTCATCTTCACTTATTCCTAGCCTTAGTGACTTAGTCTTCCTAACATTAATTTTCAAACCAATTCTAGCACCCTGAACTCGCAAAACCTCTAAAAGTTCATTCATTTTGCTGAAATGTTCACCTAGAGTACTCGGGCTACAAGTAAACCCTACACTTCGGGAAGTAATCTAGCTTAAGTTCATTCTATGGATTTTTAGTGTCTATCTTAGGCTCCTGTTAACACGGTTCATCCACATAATCCATACAAAACAGAATTGATTAGAACCCTGTTTAACTTCTGATTTAATACAAAACCAGCCGCTAACCTCATTTCCTACCTTCACCGCAGCAGTGCTATTCTCGTACACAGCACTAATCACTTTAATGTATTTGTCTGGTATACCATACAAGGATAAAACCATTACTAAGCGCTTCTGTCAACAGAATCGAACGGTTGCTCATAATCTATAAAACTGAGGACCAAAGGTGTTTGAAAACTCAGGCACTTCTCAATTATTAGCCTAAGAGTGAAAATTTGGTCGAAACATCCTCTACCTTTTCTAAAACCGCACTGCTCTTCCCTTAAAACTTTGTCTACGGCATCTATCAAGCTAAAAAGTATCATATTACTAAGTAATTTGCTACCTACAGAGACCAGACTAATTCCTCGATAATTGCCACACTCACTTTTATCACGTTTCTTATAAAATAGCTTAATTAAGGTTTTCCTAAAATCGTTAGGGACTTCCCCTTTTTCAAAAATCATATTCATAATCTTCAATAACTTATTTCTAACCTCAGAGCCACCATATTTAAGAAACTCATTTACCACCCTATCAGAACCTGGAACCTTATTATTCTTTAATCTTTTTAGTACTGTTGCTAATTCCTCCTCACAAAACAAATCTTCCTTCACATCCAAGGTATCACAAACTTTTTCATTTTCCTCTATATTTTTTCCTGCAACTCTATCTCGGTTAAGCAAGTTCTCAAAATGTTCGGCCCATCTCTCCTTAGTTTTTCCTTATCGCTTATAGTGACCCCATCCCTATCTTTTACTGGGCCAAGTCCAGATTGACTACACCCTCTCAATTTGTTAACATGCCAGTACAAAATTTCACTATTATGCTGCCTAGCTGCATCTTCCAGGTCTTTGACATTTTATCCATGGCCTCCACTTCACACCTTCTTAGCTCATATTTTAATGGTTTTTCAACTTTCTTTACATTCCTTCTGTTCTCATATGATCTATCACTCAGATCATTCTTGTACAATTAATTTATCCTTTATATTAAACATAAAGCTTTTTCACTAATATTATTAGTTGCAGTTCTAGCTTTCTTCCCTAATACACCTTTTAGCAACTTCACAGATTATTTTTCTAAAATTATTCCAACCATCTTCCGCAATATCAAATTTTAAACTCTCAAGTTTAGTATTCAAGTGTTCCAGGAAAGTTTCTCTCAAATTTTCATCCTGGAGTCTACCAACATCATAACTTTCCGGGAGGTAGTTACCCTTCTGAAATTTCAGCTTTAAATTAACCCTAAACACTACTAGATGGTGATCTTTACTTTTATCATCAATAACAGCACTTCTATATACCCAAGTATCTTGTATTGAGCCTGCCAGTCTTCGGTTTACTATAACATAAACAATAAGGTTTGCTGTCTTACCACACGTGAATGCCATGCTAACTTATGAGCCATTTTATGAATAAACACCGT